>NW_008602099.1:0-5246 GCF_000691845.1 Merops nubicus
CTCCCCCGACATCAGATCGGGACAATCTTTAAAGATACACTAGAATTATTTTTATTAGCTAATTTCATCCACAATGCAGTGTTCAGGACAAAGCACAGAAAAAGCCTTACAAAAGCTGCCATTTTTTTTAATGGATATATACAAAGTATTTTTTCTTTTTTTTTTTTTTTTGGTTCCTTATTGTGACATTTTAGGGGATAAAAGTAGAGGGAAGCAGAAGGAAGCTACACGGAAAGAAAGAAAGATGCAGAAGGAATGGTTCATGGTTCCCCTGGCAATACAACTTAACCAAATTACAATGACTAAGTTTTAGTATCTAAGATCACAGTGGTCAACATCTTTTATGTAATAGATTAATATAATAATCTATCACATCTTTTATGTGATAGATTAATATAAAGCATATTACTTGTCTGTATTCCATCACACAAACACTTATCAATGCAAAGCATGCAGTATAAAAAAAAATAAAGCCTAATTATAAAAATCACCCCTAATTACTGTTCTTCTAGATGGAACAAATATACTGGAAAATACACTTCAAGTAAATTTTTCATTTCATTTAAGGTTTGAAAACACTTCTTGAAGTTTATGATGACAGAAAAATGTTTTTTTTTTGTTTGTTTTAACACTACTTTGTAAGCAGTATTTGAGGTTGAGGACAGGAGGTGATGGAAACATCAGCTAGTGATTCTTGGGAAACAAAGAGGTAGCTCAGATTAATTTGTTCAGAAGTAATTCAGAACATGTAAAAACTTACAATATCTTCTTCCATAATTCCTAGTGCTTTGTATCCGAAGCTAGCTTTTTCAGTTTACAAACAATCTGCCCAGTTTCGGGCAGGCAGCAATCTCCACTAATTCTAGAGACTTCCACCAAGCCCCTGTATTGAGCTCAGATAAAGCTGACTTCTTTTCTGAATCCTATTGCATGGCTTTAGCCCCCTCCTGCATTACCCTCCGGACCTGGGAAAGATTCAGATCACACATCAGTGGCAGAGCGTGGCATCTTTCCTCATTGTTATGCTGCTGAGCCTGAGAGAACATTTGCAAAGAACTCTGATAAGACCTTCACCTAGAAAATTCCAGGGTCTAGTAGGAAGAACTGACTTGCCACCCACATTAAAAATTCACCTCACTTACACATGACTTGCTGAGCTTGGTGTCCTTATATAGGAAAGTATTTGTTTGCTGATTATGTACTAATCTTCTAGAAGTTGTTTTCCTAGCATGCCTTGTGATTCTGAGGTAAAAAAGCACAAAAGGAGACACTCAGAGGAAAAAAATGCATTTTAGGAGACAAAGAGTAAAACCTGAAGCCATTGCTACAATTTTATTTCAGATGTAAAAAATGTTTGCTTTTGGAAATGGTAAATAAGAACATTCTATTTTTTTTCTTTGTACCTTCTGAATTGAATGTTTTCTAAAAAATAAGTTACTTCATATGTAGTGATATGCAGAAAACCTGTCTCAATCAACAATTAGTGTTCACTGTTACTCTTCAAAGATTTAATTAATCAGTTACCTTATTTATTTGATGGATTAATTAAATTAGGATTGTCTTCAAAAATAAAGGATACCTAATAGAATTGAAGAGTTTAATGACAATCACAGGTACCACAGAGAAAACTATTTTCTTGGCAGATCTTAGGACTATGACGAAAGGAAAATGGCAGAATGCATTCCTCAATCACTAATACAAGAAAATAAAAGAATTACCCAGCACTTCATTTTTTTTCCATCTTACATGAATGTTTTCATTAAATTCTAGTTTAACAAGTTGCCACTTTTCCTTCCTCCCAACTCACTCATCCTATTGACAGTATATAAAAAGTTCCACTGAATTTCCCAGCTATATCTGATAGTCACTCCTTTTTTGCTGTCAGTCTTGTCCAATACAAATGATTTCTTCCTTTCCAAAGGACAAAGGACCAGATATTCTCACCTCTCTATGCCCCATCTCATTTATGTCCGGTTTTTCTTGCTATTGATTTTGTATTCTGAGTGAGCTGAGATTATAACTTTTTTTTTTTTTTTTCCAGAACATCCTTGTTCCCCACAAGAACTGACAGCTGAATGAAATGTAACTCTTGCAGGGCTGAAATAATGGCAAGAGATTATATTATGCAGCTGCTTGCTACAATTCGAAGAAACAACCACAAAAGGGAAAAGATGTCCCTTTTTAAGTGTTTACATTTATTTCAATGTAAAAAAAAAAAAAAAGAAATGTTCAAAGAGGTCTTTTGTACATTCTATTGATACTGTATTGGGTCTGGCTGAGCTGATTTCCCCATAGCAGCCTCTTTTGAGTGCCTTTGTGCCAAGAGTCAGAAGGGTGTTGGTAACACCTATGTTGTGACCACCACCGAGCAGTGCTCGCACAGCACCAAGGCTCTTTCTAACATTCCCCCCACAATGGGATGGGGGGCGGAAGCCTGGGGGGAACATAACCAGGACAGCTGACCCGAACTGACCAAAGGGATATTCCATAACATATGGTGTCAGCTCAGCTATAAAGCTGGTATCAAGGGGAGGGGGGGGGGGGTACTCCTCAGTCCTCCAAGAGCACCCACTACACATTTCAGAGCCCTGCTCCCCAGGAAGGGCTGGACATCGCCCAATGATGGGAAGGAGAGAATAAGTCTTTGCTTCTGCTCTTTGCTTCTGCGCATGGCATTGCTTAACTTTTGCTTTCTAATTAAACTGCCCTTGTTTTTTTACCCCCAAGGCTTCTGTCTCTATCTTATTTTCCCTTCCCCTTTTCCTCTGTGGAGGAAGGGGAGGGAAGGGGGAGGGTGATAGAGTGGCTTGGTGAGCATCACCTGCTCAACCGGGGTTAACCCACCACAGACACTGATATTGTTATACGTAACGTTGGCACACAGTGTGTGTACAGGCGAGTCTGTTAGGACTTCCTTTGTGTGCAAAGTGACTCTTTTCAAATATAATAGAGTATAACATTTGTCACATTAAGAAAATTAGTGTCTTGGAAAAGATGATTAAGTAAAGAGATCAGATTACTCGGTAACAGTAAATATCCTTATTCTATTCCCATTAACATTTAAAACAACAGAATTATTTTTTTTGAAGGACTTTGCATGCTGAAATATTAATAACATACCAATTAAAGCAATTGTAGGTTATGATAGTCTCAGTTAATATGGACTTCTAGTTTACAAACTCCTTTCAGCTTTTGTGTGAAGGTTTTTAACAAAAAGGAATAAAAACTCAAAGCAAGTCATCATGATGACTGTATTTCTTCTGCTTACTTAAATTAGTGAATAACATAGCTATTCTCAGTTGTCACCACAGATACACTCATCATCTACAGGACTTGCTTGTGTCCTACATGAAAGCTCGTTTGAAGTCATTTAATAAGTATTAGTTTAGCCCTATTTCAGGTCATATTTTGGTAGACTTTTGGTACTTTTTGCTTCTTATGTGAATGGTCCTTTGTTATGTGTAAAAGCCATTTCTAGCAGCAGGTTTGCATCTACTTTCTTTCTCAAGCAAAGGCTGCATAGCTCATTTAAATAAATCCGGAAAGCCTGCAGAGGCCACCAAGAGGCAGAGCTCTATAGGAAGTGCACTTATTCACCCAGCAGACTTTCCAGTAGTTCTCAATGGATTATTCACTATATTGTCTTTAGAAAAGCAACTTGTGACTTCACATGCTACTCCAAGGCAGCTGCATCATAAAGACTGGAAGGGGTATTCTACTCTGCCATCATTAGTACTGAGAAGGACTTAAGTGGTTGAGCTTTCTGTGAAAGAGAAAACAGTAAGTGGGAAGAAATTTGTTGTGCTTCCTTTGGATATTTAATAAACAAATGAAACAAAACTCAGACCTTGATGATCATTAAAGATATCACAATGCCTATAAATTCTATTTCTCCTGTATGTTTATGCATTATATACTGCTGAGATTAATTATATTTCAAAGAATTGCTAAAGCTGGAAAATTCAATCAGCTATTTCCTTATCTTGATGACACGTAATGGGTTGATGTTTACTGGCCACTAGACCTCCACTCAGTCATTCTCTCAATTCCCATTCTCAACAGGACAGGAGGAAAAAAATAAGATGAAAAAAAGTTCATAGGTCAAGATGTATATAGGGAAATCAGCTACTTACAAACTACTGTGCTAGGTAAAATAGACTTGGCTTGAAGAAAAATAGATTAACTTAAAGTTAATTAAAATATAGTGGAGTGGTGAGAAACAAAGACAAAAAAAAAAAAAATTATCTTCCATCCTTCTCATTTTTTTCCCCAGACTTACCTTTACTTTTCTACTGCTTCTGCCCCTAGCATTTGGGTCCAAAAAAACCTCATGCAACACTACAGTTTTGGGGAAGTATAGCTGGAAAGCTGCCTGAAGGAAAAGGATGTGAGGGTGTTGGTTGACAGCAAGCTGAATAGGAGCCAGCAGTGTGCCCAGGTGGCCCAGGAGTCCAACAGCATCCCGGCCTGTATTGGAAATAGTGTGGCCAGCAGGACTGGGGAAGAGATTGTCCCCCTATATTCAACACGGTGAGGCCGTATCTTGAATACTGAGTTCAGTTTTGGGCCACTCACTACAAGAAAGACACTGAGGTGCTGGAGCAGGTCCAAAGAAGGGCAAGGAAGTCAGTAAACGGTCTAGAACACAAGTCTTATGAGGAACAGCTGAGGGAATTGGAGTTGTTTAACATGGAGAAAAGGAGGCTCAGGGGAGACCTTATCGCTCTCTACAACTCTTTGAAAGGATGTTGAAGGGAGGTGAGAGTTCTTTTCTCAGGTAAGAAGCAATAAGAAGGGAGGAAATGGCCTCAAGTTGCAGCAAGGGAGGTATAGTTTCGACATTAGTAAAAATTTACTCACTGGAACAGCCTTCCCAGGAGAGTCGTGGAGTCACCATCCCTGGAAGTATCTAAAGTAGTGTAGATGTGGCACTAAGGGACATGATTTAGTGGTGACCTGGCAGTGCTGGGTTAACAGTTGGACTTGATGATCTTAAAGGTTTCCACCAACTAGAATGATTCTATGATTCCCCAAGGGACATAGGGGAATTCTTCCTCACACCCCTGCTCCATCCCAGGGCCTCCCCAGGGGACGCAGGTTCCCCCTGCTCTAGCAGGGTCTCTGCCGGGCCACAGGGACATCTCTGTGGGGCACCCGGAGCTCCTCCCACTCTCCCCTCGGGGCTGACAGGGCTGTCTCTGCCCCCGTTCCCCTCAGCACCGGCTGCCAGGCAGCAATCCGGCCCT
>NW_008602099.1:5378-11536 GCF_000691845.1 Merops nubicus
GCTCGGCACTGGGTCGGCTGGAGCCGGCTGGAACCAGCTGTGGCCGGCACTGGGCAGCCCCACACAGGGGCTGCCCTTGTAGTTCTCTATAGCAAACACCTCACCATGTAAAACAAAATGAAAAACAGAATAAATCACTATAATTCCCCCTAAATAATGATCCACGATAATTTGCATTTGAATTTTGTAGATGAAAATTAAGGTTTCAGTAACATACCAAAGCAAAAATTGCCAGTGAGATGAAAATTTCAGCAATCAGACATAGGTTTTCTCTATTACAGAGTCATAGAATGGTTTGGGTTAGAAGGGACTTTTAGAGGTCATCTAGTCCAACACCCCTGGAGTGAGCAGGGACATCTTTAGATCACGTTGCTCAGAGCCCTGTTCAACCTGACCTTAAATGTTTTCACAGATGGGACATCTACAACCTCTCTGGGCAGCCTGTGCCAGTGTTTCACCACTCTCATTGTAAAATTTTCTTCTTTATATCTAGTCTAAATCTACCCTCCTCTAGATAAAATCATTATCCCTTGTCCTGTCACAATAAAAAGACTATCTCTATTTTTCTCATAGGCCCTCTTTAAACATTGAAAAGCCACTTGTAAGATCTCCCTGGAGCCTTCTCTTCTCCAGGCTGAAAAGTCAGCTCTCTCAACTTGTCCTCATAGGAGAGGTGTTCCAGTTCTCTGATCATCTTCGTGGCCCTCCTGTGGACCCACTCCAACAGGTCCATGTCCTTGTGCTGTGGATTCCAGAGCTAAATGCAGTACTCCAGGTGAGTTCGCAACAGAGCAGAACAGAAGGGCAGAATCACCTCCCTTCACCCACTGGCCACACTTCTTTTGATGCAACCCAGCATATGGTTGGCTTTCATGGCTATGAGTACACGTTGTTGCACAAGCTCATGTCCAGCTTTTGGTCAAACAGTGCTCCCGAAGTCATTCTCCACAGGGCTGCTCTCAATCTCATCATCTCCCAGCCTGTATTGATACTGAGGGCTGCCTCAAGCCAGGTGCATGACCTTGCATTTGGCTTTGTTGAACCTCATCATGTTCACACAAGTCCACTTTGAAAGCTTGTCCAGGTCCATTTTGATGGCATCTAATCTGTCTGATGTTTCAAATGCACCATTCATCTTGGTGTTACCTGCAAAGATGCTGATGGTGCTTTTGACCCTATATATCAATGCTTTTTGATTATATACATCATGGATGAAGATACTAAACAGCATTGGTCCCAGTACGGACCTGTGAGGGACATCGCTTGTCACTGATCTTCATCTGAACATCGAGCCATTGACCACTACCCTCTGGATGTGACCATCCAAACAATTTGTCGTGCCCCTGGATTATTTATCAGAATAGCCACACTAAATAAGAACCATTTTACATTTAACTAGCATAAAGGTGACCTTGTTATAAGAATAAATTCTGGTTATGCTGCAACCTAGCCAACAGACCAAAATCCAAACCCAACAAAAAAAAACGCAACCCGAACACCCAAAGAACTCTTGAATTACACTAATATTGCCCCTGATTTGGTGTGAAGGTGGCTTCCTTCGTGCACATAAAGATTGAAATCAAATTGTATGGACTTTTATGAAAATGTTTCAGAATGATTCTGTTAATGGGCGATCTTTTAAAGTCAAATGACCTACTTCATATGGTGGGGTTTTTTTGGTGTTAAGTTTTGCCAATGCATGAAATTGCATTAGAAAGCAAATTCTTTTGTTTGAGAAAGAAACAAAGTTAAATGGTTCTGTGTTCCATTAAAATAGTGTCAGATTTTGGACGGTGAATTAGATACAGTTTCTTTCTGTTTTCAAAGAAAGCCACAAGACGTCAGAAATCAGCAGGACATTCTCACAGTCTTAAACCATCCCAAAATCCATCATGTTAGTGACCTAAATCACAGCACTCCAGCTTCCAATGGCATCTTATAATTTCTTATCAATCTTTTCAACAAGAATTCCATCTTCTCTTGATATCAATAACATTTACTTCCAAAGTTATTAAAGTGGCTTTAAATACTAAAGGAAAGCAAGTTCAACAAATTTAAGTCTCAATTGGAAAGGGATAATTTCTACTCCTCTGATTATCACCTTTACAACTTCAGCTCTCCTGAATAGAACGTAAAACGGTATCTCAAGCCACATCTCTAGCCAAAATGTCTCAAAGTTTCCTGATAGTGTTTGTTAACACTTATTGTTTTGGGGACATAGTAATTAAATAAAATATTAACGAATTCATAAACAAGGAAAAATGTTATTAAGTTCTCCTCAGACAAATATTTCTTCTTTAAGCATAACATATTACCTCAGCTTTAGCTACTTATATCCAATTTATAACATTATGCAATCTTCCCCTGTATTGTTTCCTACAGTGAATCATATCAAGTGCACTGCTAAAGTAGTGACATGGATATCTATAATTTCCTTTTAGTTAGAAAAGAAGTCAACTGTGTGTTAATCTTTGCTACATTTAACCTGAAATAGCAGTTATGCCAAGCAGCCTACTGAGACTTTATTGCTTCCAGGTATGTCTGACATTTTTGTTTATATTTGTATTTAGGGATTTTTTTTTAAATTTTAAAATAGTGAAAGAGATCTTTTGAACAGTTTTCAAATAATATTTTCTTCCAGTAGTATTTTTTTTTTTTTTTTTTGGTCACAGAATTACATTAACACTACTAAATATAAATGAAAATGTTTTCATACTGAGTAGCTGTTATTTGCAGTCATAAATTTCTAGAAGAGAGCTAAAGAAGTTACTTTAAGGTATTTCATATCTGGATAGAAACATAAGGCCTTAAAAAAATCTTTTTTCCTCATGAATGTTGTTGTTGTGTAAATGAAATAAATTCAAGTCCAACTTTAAAGTAAAATGCTTAATGGCATATATTTATTTCAATCTGTAAGTTAACTTTATATGTGTCACATAAAAACATATTTAGGCTTCACTAGAGACTATCCAATAACAATTATTAGACAGTAATTGCATGTTGCATTAAAGCTTGGCATAGCCACAGGGGACACAGAAAAAGTAAAAATTCTGCAGAGGTAAGAGGTAATTTGTAGGAATATGTATCCATTTGGATTTCTTTAGAAGTTTTGCAGTTGACGCTCAAATCACTGAGTTCATAAACACCACCACTTAAATTGGAAGACGAAAGTAAACAAATATAAGCTGATGGATCAAAGTAAAGTGGTGTCTTCAAGTCAGTTCTGCTTTTCATCCTTGTTATACTTCACAAATCTTGCTGAACAGCAAAAAAGCATTATCTTATTTTTTTTGTGCAAGACAGCATTAAAATGCCTTCCACTAGAATTAGAGCTAAATAAATCTTTTCAAACAAAGCAAAACAAGATAAACTAACCTGCATCCAAAAGTAATTATATTCTAAAATATGCAGGAATTTTGCTGATTTTTCTCACCTCTGGCCAAAGGCATGAATAAGCTTTGGCATAATACTGAGTCAAGAAAAATTAAGTTATTGCACCATTAAAAAAAAAATAAAAATAAAAATATTAACCCTTAACAGGTATGCTAGAAATTTTTTTAACAGGGATCACACTGTCACCAGAGAATCCCATAAAATAACGATAAAACCTTAAATTAGGAAAAAAGGGAAAACTAAATTTCACTTCATTGCGGAGGAGTGGCATAGCCATTTGCTTTTTATCTTAAACATTTCAGCTTGACAATCAAAATGCCTGTACTCAATTGCAAAGTGGCCTAGCAGAATGTCAACAGCATAAAGCACTAAAATAATCAACTTGGGAAAGGACAGCCCATAAAACACGTAAAACAGCACATGGACTTCCATAATAGCTATCCTTTGCAATGTATACTGAAAAATAAATACAATGGGTTTAGAAGGTGAGAAATTTTTCTTGTTTTCATTCACAGTCTCACAAGTACTTGGAAGGCAAGGAGTGAAGAAATCATCAGAGATCACCAGAGCCAGCAGATATACAGTATTGTCACTCAGAGAAAGTAGCATTGACAGGACTGATACAGGAGATCTCAGAACAACATTGTAAATATTTCAATACAAAAACAGACTCAAGATTAAAACAAACAAACAAAAAACCCCTAATGACTAAACCACACAGAAAAACAAGCACTGAATGTGCGCCTGACACTTTTGGGAGATGTTTAAAATAAGACCAAGATCTAAGTTACCCTCAATTCTGCCAAAACAAAATCCAGCCAACTAAGGTTTGGAAAAACTGAAATTGCTTTTATCAATAACAGAGAAGCACACAAAGCTTCAACTACCAGTGAAAAGCCCAAACTCTAAAATGATATGAAGGCTAGAATAAAAGAAATTCCATGTATGTAATTCAGGTGCAAATATTGTTACTACTTAAGAGTCCCAAAACACCATAAAATAACAAAAAAGTCATGAATTTTGAATAAGCAAAGACAAATAAACACGACTTGAATAAAATTAAGTACTATATTTATCACCATTGAGTGCATGCAGCTTGAAAGTATGTAATTATTTCTTATCATAATAAATCACCTTTCCAGTAGGTAATTACAAGCTTGTTCATATACATGAAACAGTGAATGAAAAAAGAGCTGTAGTACATAGAAATTCCAAAAGCTGAAACAATGGAGACTACAATACAAAAAATGTTCATCTGCTTTAACTGACTATCTATTCTATCTTCACAGTATCACCTTCATGATGTAGACACCTAAATACAGGAGAGACTCTAAAGACAGGCTTTTGCTGTGATGGACTTGGTATATCAAGAAAATACTTGGATCTTGGGCAACTTCTGAGAAATCAGGTACATCATCTGCCTAATCCTTAAAAAGGAAGTGAATGTCTATCACCAAATACTTGCTTGGATTCATAAATATTCCAGTGATTGGAAGGAGTCTTGTTATTTCAAATATTATTTCATGTGGTCAAGAAAATCTTCCTTAATCCTTTCACTGTACATCTGACCAATAAGTGGTTGCAGAAAACTGTTCACTTTCTCCTATATGTAGAGTCTACTATGGAATCTATATATCTGCATCTTTTCAAAACTTGTGAAATTTGGCCTGTATTTGATTATAGGGCTCAAACAGTTATAATAATTTTACAACTTTATACAGTAACTGAATCGTTGCCACCAACTGTTCTTGGTGTGTTGCAATCTCACACTGAAATGAAATGTTCTGTGGAGATGACCACCTCCAGTGGCACTGGCTCTTATCTGTTGTGTGAAAAGTACAGTTTTTTTCAGTTGTGGGTTTTGTTTTGGTTTGTTTTGGGTTTTTTAATAGTTGCATGTCCTATATCAGAAATGGCGTGACCAGCAGTAGGGAGGTGATCATGTCCCTGGAATCAGCACCATTGAGACCACAGCTTGACCACTGTGTCCAGTTCTGAGCACCGAAGGACGTGGAGGTGCTGGTGTGGGTCCAGAGAATGGCAGTGAGGCTGGTGAGACGTCTGGAAAACATGCCTCAGGAGGACTAGCTGAGGGAACTGAGGCTGTTTAGTCTGGAGAAGAGGAGACTGAGAGGTGACCTTATTCTCTCTACAAATACCTAAGAGGAGGTTGTAGTGAGGCTGATGTTGGTCTCTTCTCCCAAATTACTGATGACAGGACAAGAAAAAATGGCCTCAAGTTGTGCCAGGGAGATTTTGATTGGATATTAGGAAGTATCAGATTCAAACGCGGCGAACCCGTGTTCACGGTGAGACAGCGGCAGCGGCACTCTCTGCTGCCGAGAACGGAGCTTTTTGCCTCCATTTTCGAGGTTTTCTGAGGAGGACGGGGGCTCCCTGACAGGGGGAGCCGAGGCAGGGGGAAAGGGTCCCGGCAGCTCTTGCGAGAGAATCCGAGAGGACTACGTGGCAGGGGCGTTCCCGGGCACCCAGTGCCAGATTCAAACACGGTGAACCCGTGTTCACAGCGAGACAGCTATCGCCTGCCCGATACTTGGCGCGCGGACGGCAGGGGCGAGTGAGGGAGGGGAAAAAAAAAACAAAACAAAAAACAACAACAAAACCCAAAAAACAACTAATAAACAAATAAACCCAAATAAAAAATAACAAAACCAAAACAGCAATGGTTGTTACCAGGCTTAAGCCTCCTTCAAAGAAGAGCACGTCAACACAGACACTGTCCCTGCAGGAGCACACTGGTGTCC
>NW_008602100.1:0-29400 GCF_000691845.1 Merops nubicus
TTGGGCTGGGCTGGGCGGCGGGTTGAGCTTCACCTACGGGAAGGATCTCACCTGAGAGCGGTCCCGGGCGCTCAGCCGGGCGATTCCCACGCGAGGGAATCTGACTGAGGGGGGCGGGGGAGGAGGGGCGGGCTTGTTGTGGCCGCAGGCTGCCTCCGAAAGTTGATAGAACAGTTAGTTGGAAGAAAAGTTATTTTGAAGTGTGACAGTTGATAAATGACTACTGGCTGTGGA
This sequence comes from Merops nubicus, assembly GCF_000691845.1. Lineage (NCBI taxonomy): Eukaryota > Metazoa > Chordata > Aves > Coraciiformes > Meropidae > Merops > Merops nubicus. Next base: position 235 of record NW_008602100.1, read on the forward strand.
GACTGAGGAATTCCAAAGATGTAATTCCATTTATCCATGTGCACTCTTTCTCATTGTTCTTCAACCTGCTGTACTTTTAGTGGTAGAGGATAGTATTGGGAGACTTTGGAGTATTGTCAAATCTTGTTAATTTAGAAAAAACAATCTATAGATGCTAGTATAAACATTTGGAATCTTGATTATGTAACTTTTTAAGAAATCGTTAGGATGCTGCCAGACTTTACAGTGATGGACCTAATCCTTCAGCCGGGGCAATAAAGAGGAGTTTTGACATTAATTCAATACGAAGCAAGGTAGCATCTGCAGTTAACAGTTGAAGAGAAAATAGTTTCTGTTACCTCTTGATTATTTTGCATGTGGTGCATTGGGCATTTTAAACATGAAGCTGCATTGTCCAGAAAACAAAGAGCATTAATTTTATTTGGGTTTTCATTCTTTATCTGCAAGCTTCCTTCCCTACTTTCTAGGGGTGTATTGATTTGGTTCTCTCTTGACAAGAGTATTCTGATACATTAATTATAGTTACAGGGTCACATTCAATCATGTGATGTATAACAAACTTGCAGAATTTTAAAAAATCATATGATAGATGGTAAGGATGAATAACCAGTGTAAGCACCACTGTTAGAAATACACATTCTGCTTTGAAGAGCTGAAGCCCAGTTTTACAGCTGAGAGGAAGGCACTAGTTAGGTGTAAAAGATTTGAGGTGTGGAATTTATAAATGATACAGGTTAATATTGTTCATTCCCTCCATGCATACTTAAATCCTAAGTAACGTGTTTGATAGAATGTAAATTGGTAAGGAAATAGGTCCAGGTAGATCCAGAAAATGTCATATTGGCAAACCTGTTTTTCAGAAACCTCATTTAGTTAACTTGAATCAATGTCTCTAGAGTATTTTGGGCTAATTTAGAGAGCAATCCCGATCCAAGTATGTTGCACATAGCTGTGATGCGATGTCTGAGATGTTCTCACTTGTGCTAATCTGCCTCATACATCACCTGTGTTTTCCTTTCGTGCCTTCTTAGGAAAGAAAACAACAAATTTTTGTGTTTGTTTTGTAGCAGAGGCCAGTAGAATTTTTGCAAAGATTACAGGCTGAAAGCACTACACTTTTTTTTTTGTTTTTTTGTTTTTTGTTTCCCTTGTGACACCAGATTTTAATCTAAAAATCTAGTTTATGAATGGGTAAACTAGAACCTTCAGCACACAAGTAGTCTTTATTTGTGATACATATTTCACTGGGATTGTTCTCAGGAGGAGATGCATACAAGCAAATGTGTGTCACTGTGTTTGCTACATAGCCTATCTCTGTCTTGAGTACTTTTTTTCCTCAAGAGTTCTTAGGATCTTTTCTAAAAGGTCAAAATATTTCAATGGTGTATCTTCCAAAAGTTGCTCAATTCAGTGCTGATTTCTCTTCTTTCTCTGTTAATAAGTAATGAACTTGCTTGGAGCAGGGATCGTCCCACCGCTAAAGTGAATATAAATTTATTAACTATTGTTAAAAAATATTCATCAGCTACAGACTTACTGATATTCGTAATTATTATCATTATATAATGCTCATACCTAGTTGAAGTTAAGAGGAGAACACAGAAGCTTTGATGCTTGTTAGCTTGCTTTTCATAGTTTTCTTCTATAGAAAAGTAGTAGTCTGTATGCCTCCCAACTAAAAGACACTCATTAAAATAAATTTTAAAAATCTCTTGTTTTCCTAAGCTTCATTCCTAGTAGTAATTTTTACTGGCAAGTGTTGCTATGTGCAATATAATAAGCAATCCAGAACTGAAGCAATCAATCCTGTCACATTCTCCAACTTGCTGCCTATTTAGTTGCTTAGCTAAAGATGGATATTAAAGTATTACTGATGTAATTTGCCATCAATAGTAGGAAAATTATTTCTTTTGATACAGCTAGGGGAAACAAGTGCATTCCTTTTTTTTAGAAATAAATACATATGTACATTTAGTTGAACTACCAAAGAGTTGCAGAAGATCAGAGAAAAGATGAATGAATCATGTATCTCCTAGTTGTCACATGCAAACACTAGACTGATCTTTTTGGAAAAGCTGATCCAGTTTCTGAATTGCAGTTGAAATACTGACTGGTAGCTGTTAGCACTGTCTGGAGCAAACACAGCGACGGTAAGCGCTGATGTACGGAAGCTCTGCAGAGCTCCAGATTAACGGATGCAGAGGCATTTTATACTTCTGTTTCTTACTCGCAAGCCTTCAGATGTTTCCAAGAGGCAATAATATCTGCTGCTACCTAACAACGCCGTAGGTACGTGTGAATGGCCAAGATTGCTCTTCTTAACTCCTGTGCCTTCTGTGAAGGAAGTTAACAAAAGATACTCTTAAAACAGGACGTGGCAATTCAGCTCCTGATGCTGAGGACACAACTCTTCAACAGAGTAACAGAGGAGGAGAGGTGGAGATGGACGAGTTGTTCTTAGACTGACAGGCAGGAAAGTGTAAATTTCTGCAGTTGTGCAGACTGCAGACAGGTTGGTGGCTGAGATCAGCTTTGTAGAGTTCATGCAGGAGAAGGAAAGGATGTACAAGAGTCTATTTGAACCTTGGGCCTCCTTGCGCATAGTATTAATACAGAAATGAGTCAAGGTGTGATAATGAATTACAAATCTCATTTACGAGCACACTCTTCTTGTATCACTACCTAAAATGTAAAATTGATGGGTGTTTTGCAGGTGTAGTGAGGGCAGATGCTCTTTTTAGCCTTTTTTTTTAGTTCTCAGTTTAATCTCTCAAACTATTAGGAGTTATTTAAATATCTGCAACAGTTACTCATCAAAACTGTTCTTTATTATGCTCTTAAGAATAAAAATTAGTAATAATAATTCAATGCATATCTAAATGTATAATTTAATGTATCACAGTGTATCACTACATGTACTTTGAAATACATAAGTATACATTCTTTCCTTCTAAATAACAAGAAGTTACCATGGAGCTCATGGTTAAAGAGTAAGGTGAATGAAGAATATGCTATTTAACTGAAATCATGTTAGAATTCCAAGCTATATTTATTAATTTCTACGGAGGGTTCCCAGCATACCTTCTCCCTTTACAGATGTTCTGTATTATCAGTAGCCTCAGAATATTTAAGTTATAATATGTCTAATTCAAGTATAAATACTTTCTGTGGAAGAGCGCAGAAAACGCCCTATAGATAGTGGCTTTTACACTCATTTTTTTTAAGACTGCCATCCGAGTACCAGTAAATTTTAACTCTTACTATCTTTTGAGACTTGCTCTAGTAAAAATATGAATGACTTACATACCTAACCTTGCTTCCCTTTGAGCTATCCTGCAGCTCTACTATTTGAGGGGCTGGTGTTTGTTTTGTCCCTTAGCAGGTGGCTGTGTTTTCACTGCAATAGTCCATCCTGCTGTGGAACATCTGTGTCTTTGTGAGGGTCATGCTGGCTGGAGTAAAGTATTTCCCCTTGAGTCTGATCCTGATTTTTGTTTAAAGATATATGTGGTGGGTTGACCCTGGCTGGATGTCAGGTGCCCACCAAAGCTGCTCTATCACTTTCCTCCTCAGCTGAACAGGGGAGAGAAAATATAACAAAAGGCTCATGGGATGAGATAAGGACAGGGAGATCACTCAGCAATTACCATCCTGGACAAAGCAGACTTGACTTGGGGAAATTATTTTAATTTATTACCTATCAAATCAGAGTAGGATAATGAGAAATAAAAATCAAATCTTAAAACACCTTTCCCTCACCACTCCCTTCTTTCCAGGCTCAACTTTACTCTTGATTTCTCTACCTCATTCCTACCAGTGGTGCAGTGAGACAGGGAATGGGGGGTTTCACTCAGTTCATCACACATCTCTGCTGATCCCTCCCTCCTTGAGGTGATGAATCCTCACACTCTTCCCCTGCTCCAGTGTGGCATCCCTCCCAAAGGAGAGAGTCCTCCAAGAACTTCTCCAGTGTGAGTCTTTCCCAAGGGCTGCAGTTGTTCGCAAGCTGCTCCAGCCCTTTCCATGGGGTGCAGTCATAGAATCATAGGATGTTTTAGGCTGAAAGGGACCTCTAGTGGTCATCTGGTCCAACCTCAGCAGGCCCCCTTCAGGTACTGGAAAGACACTATAAGGTCCCCTTGGAGCCTTCTCCAGGCTGAACAGCCCCAGCTTCCTTAGCCTGTCTTTATATGAGAGGTGCCCAAATCCCTTGATCATTTTGGTGGCCCTCCTCTGGACTCGCTCCAATATGTCTACATCCTTCTTGTGCTGGGGGCTCCAGAACTGGATGCAACATTCCAGGTGAGGTCTCACCTGGGCAGAGTAGCGGGGCAGAATCACCTCTGTTGATCTGCTGGCCACAATTCTTTTGATGCAGGTCAGAAGGCAAATCATGTCCTGGGTTGCAATTGCATGTTGATTGCTCATGCCCAGTTTTTCATCCACCAGCACTCCCAAGTCTCTTTCCACAGGACTGCTCTCCAGTAAACCCTCTCCCAGCCTGTATTGATAGTGCTGGTTATCCTGGCTCAGGTGCAGGACCCTGCATTTGGCCTTGTTGAACCTCAGAAGGTTCATCTGAGCCCACCTTTCCAGCCTATCCAGGTCCCTCTGGCATGTCAGTTGCACCTCCCAGTTTGGTATCATTCACAAACTTGCTGAGGGTGCACTCAGTGCCGCTATGAATATCATTAATGAAGATATTAAACAACACTGATCTCAGCACAGACCTCTGAAGGACACCATTTGTCACCATCCTCCATCTAGACATCAAGCCATTGACCATCACTCTATGAATGTGACCATCCAGCCAGTTCTTTATCCACTGATCAGTCCACCCATTGAACCTGTAATTCCCCAACTTAGAGATTAGGATGTTATGGGGGATGGTGTCAAGAGCCTTGCAAAAGTTCAGATAGACAACATCCTTTATAGTCTTCTCTTGTTGACTGATGCAGTCACTTCATTATAGAAGGCCACTAGGTTAGTGAGGCAGGACTTGCCCCTAGTAAATCCATGCTGACTACCTAGGATTACCTCCCTGTCCTCCATGTGCCTTAGCATGTCTTCTAGGAGGATCTGTTCCATGATTTTCCCAGGCACAGAGGTGAGGCTGACAGCCCAGTAGTTCCCAGGGTCTTCTTTATTACCCTTTTTAAAGATGGGCAAGATGTTACCCTTTTTCCAGTCTCTAGGGACTTTACCTGACTGCTATGACTTCTCAAATATTATGGAGAGTGGCTCAGCAACTGCATCAGCCAGTTCCTTCAATACTCTGGGATGCACGGCATCAGGTTCCATGGACTTACTTATGCTCAGGTTCCTCAGGAAGTCATGAACCTTGTCCTTGCTTACAGTGGGAGGGACTTTGTCTACCAGGTCCTTGTCCTGTGGGTCACCAACTTGAGGGCTGTGAAGAGAAGGGTTGCTGGTGAAAACTGAGGCAAGGAAGTTATTGAGTACCTCAGCCTTCTCCTTGTCCAATGTTACTAATTCACCATTGCTTATCACTAGGGTGGGCACACCTTCTTAGACCTTTCTTTTCTGATTTAGATACTTACAAAATCCCTTTCAGTTTTTCTTTGTATCCCTTGCCAAGTTCAACTCTAGCTGCACCCTGGCCTTCCTGACTTTATCCCTACATAACTGGGCAGCTTCCCTGTATTCCCCCTAGGATACTTGTCCTTTTTTCAGCTGTGCGTGCAGTTTCACTTTGTTCTTTTGTTCAACCATTAGTTCATGACTCAGCCATGCTGGTATTTTTCCCTTCTTGCCTTATTTCCTTCACACAGGTATTGAGAGCTCTTGTGCTCTATGGAAAGCCTCCTTAAAGATCTGCCAGTTCTGCTCTGGTCCTTCAGGACTGCTCCGGTGTGAGTCCCCTGTAGGGTCGCAAATTCCACCAGCAAACCTGCTCCAACAAGGGCTCCTCTCTCTCCACAGGTCTGGCCACACGTCACAGCCTCCTTCAGGCATCCACCTGCTCCATCTTGGAGTCCTACACGGGCTGTATGTGGATATCTGCTCCAGCAGTAGCCTCCATGGGCTGTAGAGGGACAACCTGCCTCACCAAGGTTTTCACAGGCTGCAGGGGATTCTCTGCTCAGGTGCCCCCACCTCCTCCTCCTCCTTCACTGACCTTGGTGTCTGCAGACTTGTTTCTCTGTCATATTCTCACTGTTTGGCTGCAGTTGTGCAGCAACTTTTTTCTCCCTTGTTAAGTAAGTTATCACAGAGGCGCTACCACCGTCACTGATGGGCTTGGTCTTGACCAGTGGCGTGTCCAACTTGGAGCCAGCGGGCACTGCCTCTATTGGACATGGAAAGCTTCTAGCAACTTCTCACAGAAGCCAGCCCTTTAGGCCCCCTGCTACCAAAACCTAGCCACACAAACCAAATACAGTGTAGTAGTAATTTATTGCTTAACATAGGATATTATATGTTCAAATTTATACTGAAGGTCTGCTGTTATTCAGATCTGACCTGTATGACACAGTGGATAAAAGGCAGGGGTGTAGCCTTTTTTGGGGGGATAGTGGGTTTTTAATTTTTTTTCAGAGCTTAACAGAAGATATTAGAGAAAATTGAAGTTGAGTGTATCAGAAAAGCTTTATTGGGTCAGACCAGCAGGCCTTCATACTCGGGGTTCGGTCTCTGATGCTGACATTAAGAGATGCAATTCAGGGGCTGTACACAAACCTAGCTACTTTATGTATCTGTTCCATTGTGCTCTTTCTGCCTACTTCGTTTTCATATTAGGGGTGGTAGGTATATATTTGCCTAGTGTTTTCAGAGCCCTGTCACCCTGCTAACTCGGAAGTTGTATTTTTCAAACTTGCTGATGCTTGTTACCTTCACAACCTCCTGTCATGGCACATTCCAGAAGGTTGCTACTAGATTTGTAAAGAAGCACTTTAAGCTTTTATAAACTAATTTCTTACTAGCTTTGTTAAATGTCTTTTAGTTCTGTTACTGGGGGATTTAGCAAGCGGTATCACATCAGTTTTTTTTTACCACCTTTGTTTTTTGATTGATAATATCTTGCTTCAGCCTTTTCTCCAACTGAAGAGCCTCTTCAGTCTCTTTTTCTAAGGCAGGCATTCTATCTTTTTGATGTTTTGTTTGCCCTTCTCTGACTAGAGCCTGTCCTTGAGATGCAGAGACCAGAACTTCACACACTACTTGAGATATGGCTGGACCAGGGTTGTATAAATGTGCTCTGTCTTGTTCTCAGTGCCAGTCTTCATGATGCCCAATGTTTTGCTAGGCTTTTTTGGCTGCTGTTAAACATAAACCTGTTAATTCCAGGGATCTGTCAATAATGACTTCTAAATTTGTTCTTCAAGTCATTTGTCAGCATGGTGTGTATGTGATTTAGATTATTTTTCATTAGATTAATTAGCTTACGTATATCTACACTGAAGCTCATTTGTCGTCTTTTTGTCCACTGTTTGGGGTTTTGGAAGGTGCTTCTGGAGTTCTTTGCCATCAAGATGGCATTAATTCTGTGCATGAAGGCAACTTCTTGTCTTTGTCAGAATTTTGCCAACTGTTATCAACACTTGAATCCTGGGATCGCTGTAACTCAACCTCTGCCTTTGAGGGTCATCGAGACACTGACTCCAACGTGGAGGCTGCAGCAGATGGCGTTTGTTGCGTCGCTGCAATTGCTTGTCTATGACAAGCCACGCCCACAGCGCCCCTCGTGGGCGGTCTGAGCTTTCCGTTACATCGCCAGATCTTCCCCACGCCGATCCCTGCCTAGGGCGGGCTGTGCCTGCTACAACAGCCAACAGCATCATTCCTTTTGATTTTTTTTCACATGTACATCTGACATCTTAGAGGGATAAGTGTTGTGACAAATCAAGCAAGGTGTTCATAGATACTAAAAATTACTTGTACATAACACAGGCTTTGTGTTGTTGTCTGTTTTTTTTTTTCCTTTGAACCTCAGTTAACATGAGCTCAGAAGAAAGGCAGGTTAAAGGCTGTGTCCAGAAACCCAGACCAGACAAAAAAGAAAGAAAACGCTGAAATTCAGACACCATTCACAGCACTTACTACAACTGCACTGAATGGAGAAATTAGGATGGTGGTATATAGTATTTGATCCACATTGATTCTTGTTGAAATTATGCTTAATTAAAATCAAAGAAGCTTTTAAAAACTTCAGAGTGCAAAGTTTCTACTCAAATAACCTTAATCCTTTTTTGTCGTCTCTACAGATTCATCACACAACAGTCTTAACTGCAATACCATCTAACTAATCAAATCTGTTTGTGAACTACATTTCATAGTAACATGAAAATAATAAGCAAAGCTCTTCCTCTCCTCCCTCCCAGTTTTACTAGAGGTTAAGCTGGAAGCCCACTGTATAGAAAGGATCTCTTCGTGTTCCTTGTTCAAAACCAGAGTAGTCATTTCATATTCAGAGCATGCCATTTAGAAGAGCTGCTGCACTGCAAACAGCATTGAGAGTGATGTTTAAAGAAACATTAGAAATGTATTATTAGTATGCTGCATTATTACTTAGTTTTACTTAGTAATAGACATGGTTTCACAGCAGCACAAATGACTCCAGCAACCTGTCTGTGATGATCCTGTCTTTCCTTCTCCCAGTCACACTGACCTTTGCAGAGCCACTTCAGCATATTAGTTGAACACATCCTCCCCTCTGGCCTCTGGTTTAAAAAAACAAGGCAAAACTGAAAACCATTTTCTGATGGCTTGAATCACATAAGGTCCTTCACAGAGGACCTTATGAAGGCTGATGCAAGGGAGGACGTAGAACTATGAAGGTAAATGCAAGAGGAGAGCAAGGTGGTTGGCAGGCAGCAGTTAAATTGCCTTGTATGTTTGTCAAACCCCACGCTAAAGTGCTGCTCTATTTCTTGATTTATTGTTGTTAAAGTACTTGGCAGAAGTACAGGACTATTTTAGTAGTCAGCCTATTGGTTTGTTAATTTAAATGTTTAGCTTAAAGACTTATAGTTTATACGCTTTTAAGCAAGGCCCCAGTTGTACTACTGTCCTCGGTGAAGTCATCTGCTGTGTAAATCTGGCTGCCTAAAAGAATGGGATACCAACGGTAGTTATTTGAAGCAATAAAATTCTTCTTTCATTTTGTTTTGCACCATAACACAGTTCACCAAATCATCTTTTTCAAGTTAGCAGGTATTCAAGTATGTAACAAATACAGTATTTCTACTATTTGAATTTAGAAATGGGTGGTTTAAAGTCAGCTTCCTGATCTGTTTAATGAGTGCTGTCTGCCAGAATCTGTAGCAACCAAGACAATGCAGTTGTTTGCCACGGAAGAAGATTTTGGTGTATCCCTTTCTCATGGTATCTTTGAAACTCACTTAGTGCTACTCATGGCGAACGTGTCCTTGTGTACATGGACTGCAGAGTCATGGTTAGCTTTATGTTGACTGAGGCAGCTCAAGATTAGTTTCATGTGGAATAAGGAGTTCATGGTAGCCTGCAAGAATGTCGTGGATGGACATGTACACTGTTGGTGTATGGTTTGCACAGTCTTTTTGTTTTTTTCCCCCAGTACGTACAGGCCATGATAGTCATGATTGATGAATCAGTGCTAAGTGCATTTATCAGCATACTGATAGAGCAGTGCCACTTGCACTGCTTATCTGCCTTAGACTATCATCTTAAAAAGTGGAACTTGTCTTCTATTATTTAATTATGACAATATCTTTTTGTGTTAAAATGTATGCAATAATGAATATAACATTTTTATAAGATAAATGAATCATCAATGAAATTTTAATATGTTTTCCCCTAGAAAAAATACTTTAATCTAGGTATGAATGGTGCATGTAAAGGAAGCCACACTGCTGTGGACATCCACAAAGTATTCTAAACCAGTTAATTTCTTCTATATACATTTTCTAAGAAGACACTTAAATCTCAAGAAATCATTTGGTCTGTTAGGCAGCTAGTAAGAGTGGCGTTAGTACATAATGGCATTGTAGTGTAAAAATTAATGTTATGAAAGATTACTCAAAGTGTTCAGAATTTGCAAGATTTTTCCATGTAGAAAACCAATAAATTTTGCTTAGATTTCAGACTTTGTAGTAAACCCACCAGTTTTTCTGGTTGCCAAGCTTTTGAGTATGCTAGATGTTTGTTAAAAGGCCTCAGAAAATGCATCTTATCTCAAATATAATTATGAACCAAATCCTTCTATATGTAGATCACTACTATATTTACTTAAAATAAGCTACAAAGTAACACAGCACTGCTGAAAGTTGGCTGAAATATTCAAATATATGAGCATAACTGATCACACTACGTGTTTTGAATGCATGAATTAAGCTTCAAATGAAAGTTTCTCACCAAGTTAGGGGCAATTAGGTCAGGCTGAGTCTCATGTCCCAAGTCTGCAGATACTTGCTTGGGATTCACCTCTGTGCTATTGGTTTGTTAAAGAGGACATTACTACTTCTGCTCTGTAATACCTATTAGACAAATATTTTGCTGTGCTGCAGCTGGAGTGAAAAAATGTTTTGCAAACTCTGAAAAGAGCGGCCTATTTGCTGGAAATTTTCATCTTAGGTTTCAGATTACTGTAGGAAGTCAAACAGTCCCATTGATAAATCAGGGGTTCAAATAGATTATAAAGCCTGGAATAGAATTTGAGCATCTGATCTGCTGCTGATGTTACATTACTACTTGGATCATAGTAAAGATTTCACATGGAAAATATACTGCTACTGGGATAAAATTGTTTTATCCATATATTTTGTCTCGTTTATGAAATTAGAACTCAATAGGAATAGAATTCAACACAATTGTGGCCTAGTTGCAAATGAGGAGGAGATACTGAAATGCCATATTATGAATATTTTACTCTGAATATTTCTCTGGAGAAAATGCAAAATCTTGATAGGTGTGGGTGTGAACAAAAAGTGTGCCTGGAAGCATCAAACAAAAAACCAAGAACTAACTTCTAGAAGTTTTTTACTGTTTATTCAGTACTATAATGATTTAAAAGGGAAATTAAATACTACTTTTTGTTACTGGCATAAATTCTAGACATAAACAGACAATTCTTGAAAAGTTCCAAACTAAGTTGTTTTCCATGAATTGTTTTTAATTTGTAGGGAAGAAGCAGTAATTCTTCCTCTTTAAGATTTGATGTTGATGTCACCTGAAGTATGGTGCTAAGTGAGTTTGGTATGGCTCCTTACATTGTAAAATTGCTCTTTATCATTTGACACAATTAGACAGTGCTGTAAGTTCAGGAATGAAAATGACAAAAGTAGGCAGCACGAGCATTTATTACTAAAAGCAAAAAGCTCACCTGCAGGCTTTTGGAGAGGAAAGTCATACCATAGCATCAGCTGCCCGCTTTCAGACATTTTGTCTGAAACAAAATTCATTACTTCTTTTTAGAACGTAAACCATAAAATGACGCACTGCAAAACGTTTCAAGAAAAGTTGCACAGAAAATAACTGAGTCATAAGTAATAGATTTTCCTCTGAAGATGCAACACTTGTAACAGATGGACTATGCATCAAGTCACTGTAAAACATGTGAATGAATGTGGATGATGCAGCAGAAGCAGTGGATTGTGTAACAGGGAGACCATCACAGTAGGCTTGTGCTAGGTTTTGTTTGCCCTGCAAGGAGTTCTTAAAACAAAGACACCCCACTTGGAGGTAGAAGACTTCCCTGACCCTCTGCCAATTGCTGCATTTCATCACTGGTTTTTGAGTGGGGCATCTGACTGTTGCTGGCTGGGTTATAGTAGATGATCATTCTAGCTGGCTGTCAAGGGATCATGGGTCCATTTGGTAAGCACCAAGGCGTAAGAGTTTGAGCCTGGGCCAGACCATAACCATTTGATGCAATTTTAAAATACACAATACTATATTAACCACAGGTATTAGTTAATGCATCACAGCTGAGGTCACCTGGAAACCATCTCTTCGTAATTTGAAAACTGAGAAAGGAAAATTTCTATATAATCCAGTAAAAGTAGAGCAGCATACAACTGCTAATGGAACTTGTCTTTTATAAAGTGTGTCCCTATTTTCAGTGTGGTCACTCAGCCAGTTTACTGCATGCTTTCATTTCACTATTAGATACTTGTCTCAGGTGATTGCCCTGTAGTGAAACTTCTGACATGAGCAAACAAGTCAATTATATTTGAGCAAGTTCTGTGCAGTTTGTATAGTTGCCGGTAAAATGAAGGCTCAGACCTGTTGTAATTTCTGTATAAGACCATTTGGGCTCAGGTGGTTTTGACTGCAACTGAATGTTACCTGATATTTTGGAACTAAGTTAGAGTCTGTACTATCCAGAATTATTGATAATGCAATTATTTCTAGTAAAGTACTAATAAGGGTTCTGCATGGCTTTCCTAACTTTTATAGAGCTACCCAAACTTTTTTTAAGATACGTTTTGCCCATCTTTCAAACTCTTTATCAATTTCTGTGTTATTGGGCCAATATGAACTATAAGTAGGTTTATACTTATACAGTATGTGGTTGTTTCAAAGACATTTTCAACCACAATGTGCTTTCAGGCAGCTGTATTAAAAATATTACATTTTTACTTTTTAAAAGGTGTTTCATAGTTCTCTTTAAGACAGAGCATGTGTGCGCAGATAGAAGCTTCTATAATACTGTATGTTGAAATATCCTCTGAACAAAAAGTACAGTGATTAAGATCAGAAATCAGTTTTAGTTACATTACAAATGCTCTTAGTAGTACTTGTTTCTTTACAGTCTTTGACCCCGAGTTGTCCGTAGAACAAGTTAAGTTTCTACACAGTGCATCAGAGACATGCTGTCAGTTTTGAATCCTGGATTCCCTGTCCCCTCTGAAGACCAGAGCAGGTGTGCTTAAGCCAGTGCTGATCAAGAGTAGCAGTACTGGCTGGATGTGGACCAGTCCATGTTCCAAGTCACATTCTGGCCATTGCATGCTGTAACTACTTGGTCCCAACTGCTAGAGCAGCCAGCAGAGCCAGTTGAGATCTTCTGTGTCTGAAGATGCTCTCAGTCACATGGACATACATCTCTACCTGGTGGCACTTGTACCTGCTTGGATGGGTGAATCATGTCTGGGCTGGAAGGGACCTCCAAAGGTCATCCAGTCCAATCCCCCTGCCATAAGCAGGGACATCTCCAACTAGATCAAGCTACTCAGAGCTTCATCCAGACTGATCTTGAATGTCCCCAGGGGTGGGGCCTCCACCACCTGTCTGGGCAACCTATTACAGTGGTCTATCACCCTCATGTTGAAGAACTATTTCCTAATGTCTAACCTAAATCTACCCTATTCTACCTTGAAGCCATTACCCTTCTTCCTGTCACTACAAACCCTGTGAATAGTCCCTCCCCTGCTTTCTTGTAGGTCCCTCTCAGGTGCAGGAAGGTTGTTATAAGGTCCCCCCAGAGCATCCTCTTCCCCAGGCTGAACAACCCCAACTCCCTCAGCCTGTCCTCACAGGAGAGGTTAGGGTTGGGAAATCTTAGGCTAGACATTTTTTAATGAGATGCAGTGACATGCTTAAAGACAAATAGATTTTCTAACTGTGTAAGGAATAAAGCTATACTGTAATGAAAATTCACGTGGTGTTTCTTATGAAGCATAGCACTAATTTTTCATTTATAACCAATATGAAAGTGATTAAATGGCTGTACAAGGAAAAGTTGGTATCACAGTATCAAGGAATATTACAAGCTAATATTGTCTCTATCTAAGGATATATTGTTTTGTGGTAATAAAATATTGTAATAACCTTGTGCATCTCTAGAGAAGAACCTCAACTGTAGCTCTCTGGAGTTATTCTTCAAACAATATTATTATTCTGCATAAATATTTTTTATGCAAAAAACAGTTACAATAAACAGAACCATAAGAATGACATGACCATATTCATTGTTAACAAATGCATAAAAAGCAGGCTAATATACAAGTATGTAGATAAAATATTTTTTTAAAGTAGAAATAGTTGATAGCCAAATGAGTTTCACATTGAAGTCCATATCAAAAACCCACTGAACTCACTAAAGACCTTGTTTACTTCCAGTCAACCTTGAGGCCTTTCCTCTGTTCCATGAGAGTGTAAAGCCAGGACTTGCCTGAATTTCAGTAAATCGCGTTCTCAGGTTTTAGGTAGTTATGACACTTCCATTGCGTTTAACAGCTTTCTCTTGAACATAGTGTTGGAAGACTTATAATTTCTTTTTCCTCAAAAACTGGAGCCTGTGGGTTATGTTGAATTTTCTGGCTTTATAGAAGAGGTAAAACTTTGATACTGGTATTTAAATTTTGAAAGATTTTAAATTTTTTCCCTTTTGCACAGCAACTTCTACACGGGACTTGGCCTTTTGAACCGGTTAAATTTTCCTTTCCAGCCTGCTTTTCTTTCTTTTGTTTATTTTAGTGTCTTTTACTTAACAAAAGGTGACGAAATCGGCGTTTTAAAAAATAGTATGCTATTTCACAGGGATTTTTTGAGCACTCTTAGGAAACTTGTGTATTTCGTTACTTTTTTCTGAGTGTAAACTATGAAAACCCATTTTTCCTCTACTGATCCTACTGGATTTTCATACACAGGAAGAAATACCAAATGCATATGGTACCTTGTTCCTTTCAAATATACAACTCTTTCATCATTTGGGGAGTAAATATAACCCAGTTATTTCTTGTTATGAGGAAAAACTGAACTGTACTAAAAGGTATTAAGTAGACATTTTTGTGCCTGCTATTAATTTAAAAGACAAGCAGTTTTCCCTCTCTTGCTACATTTTATCTTGTGTATTGGTATGAAAATTGTTCTTTTGGTAAGGTTGGTAAGATACATACAGAAGACCTGACCTTGCAGACCTGAAGTGCATAAAGCTCACAGGAAAGTCACTAGGATGTTTGTTCATGAAATGAGAATCTCACTGAACTGAAGACTGTACTACTACTACAACTTTACATATTGAACTCCCTTGTCAAAATGCAGTTTGACCTCCAGCATTTACCCAGTACAGAAGTGATGAATACATGGCTCTAATGGAACTGCAATTTTTTGGTGCCAGGTATTTACCCAGTAACACTAAAGCCAATTACTCTGGTTCAGAAATAGTATGTGTCATTTAGCAGTGTTCTAACTAGAATTCATTTCAATGGCATTTTATTAAATATGCCAATTTCTGTATAGCGTTTGATTTCTGGTGACAGTGACTTCTTAGAAAATGCATGTCTGCTTCACAAAGTCAGATGATCTCCAGGACCCTGTCTACGGTCATGTCAAAACTTGGCATAAACTTGCATGTGAATTTCATTTGCACTTTTTTCATTGTCAGTTTCACTAAAGGATATCAAGGAAGATGTTTGAAGTGTACCCATATGCAGCACATACTGTTTTTTATTAGGGAGGTATCAGTCAACAGGGTGGTGTTTGTCTTTTCCTGTTCTCCTGAAAGGACAGATTTTATTCCCACTAGAGCCCTGTAACTGTTGCAGACAAAGACAGGGTTTCCTAAAGCGAAAGGGTAAGTCTGCTCTGCTTTTGCTATTTGCCATTTGAGTTGCTGGTGTCTGTGTCTATCAGGTGCTGTTTTCTCTTCTGCCCTGGAATTGCTGTCTTTTTGACCGTCCACAAGGCTGCATACCACTGTAAGCCAATATAGATACTAAATTCTTAACCCTTTATGGTATTTCTCTTTTGAATTGATAAAACTGCATGCATATATTTATTTTTAGGCTATTTGCAACCGAAGCATAGGTTTCACAGCTTGATAGAAAGGGCACAGGAGAACTGGTAAGCCATGATTAACAGTTTTGGAAGCATGAGGGCTACGTGCCTTTTGCAAAATAATTTTGCATAAGAGGTGTTTTTGGAAGTGTGCAGTAGGGGTTTTGCAGTTGAATTTGGTAATGATGGCAAGTGCTGACATCTGTAAAACGTAAGCTTATCTCTTTAGCCACAAAACAAACAGCACAAGCAGCTGCAACTTGAACTACTCTCCTGTGTGCCGATGTTTTATGTGACTTTTATAATTTACTATCAATGCCTATTGAGCAAATTTATACATATGCTTTATTTTTTTCTTAGTTACTGCCTTCTCAGTTAAAGATTCTTCAGGATTGATTTTAAATTGTCAACAAGCGTGGCAGTAGCTGTGCTTTTATTTTTGATGCAGACAAAATATGCAGTAAACCACGCTAAATGAACACGCAACTATGCTGAAACTCCCCTCTTTCTGTGTGCAGAGCTGAGATACACGAAGGACTCTTGTACTAGAAGCAATATGATCACAATAGCATGAAGTGCCTTATATGCTAATTGGTTCAGCTGAGAAAATACAACTGTGTAAGAATAGCGTAACACCTAAATTGAGCTGTCTGCCTCTTCACTGAACCCACAGTGAATCATGTGTCTTTTAAGGATCTTGTAATTTTTATGCTGAAATAGAGAACAGTTCTGGTAGTAGGACTGCCTGTAAAATCTTAAGATTTCTTCAGTGTCCATTGCTTTTTTGTATACCAGTATTATATAAAGACAGCAAGAGAGAAAATGCATTAATGAATGTTATTTGGAACAAAAGTTTCTCTAACATTCCTTAAAATATTCACTGTTCAGAAAAAGAAAAATTGGAGAGAATAGAGCTGTAATCTAATAAGGGAAACAGAAGTTAGTTTTGGAAAATTCTCTGTCCTTTTGGAAAAGTCAGAAATTCACTTTACACATCATTAAAAGAGGGTATTATGATTTGGTAGGTTTTGTGGGGTTTTGTTTGGGCTGGTTTACTTTTTTTACTGTCTAGTTTAAGTTATTTGTTCTAAAATTTACTGTTATTTCAGCTGCCCAGAAATATCAGTGGTGTATTCACTCACTTTTCTCACCTTGTGAACACCATCTCTTGACAGTTGATGGCATGCAGCACTTTACATGAATGTACTATCTTTTAACCAGGGATTTCTTTTTTACATTCTGCAAGCATCTGTTATTTAAAAGTTGGAAACCAGTGCAGCTATATAAAAATGTAAAATGGTTCTGTAGAAGTTACTCCTTGAACACCTAGAATTTAATAGATTCTCTGTGCACCACTGTAGCATGAACTCGGTATAATTCTGTTTGGCAGCAATACAACTTTCTTTTAAAGCTCTAGAGGTTTTCTCAGACTACAGTGTGTATGCTAGAATGCTTTGGGTTGGAAATAACTTGTATATTTTACACAGATATTATTACACTGTTAAAATCAAAACTTAAGGCATGACACAAGACGGACACCAAAATCTAAACATCGCAGGTGTTAAACTGCAGTGGTGAACTTCTCACTGGTGAGTTATCAGTGAAAGGATTTTAAATATGGTTTCACTATTTAGCCATGCTGGAAGGCCAGAGAAAAGAGGGAGACTACAGAAGTGTTGCAGAGTGCCTGTCTCATCATCACAGATCCTTGGGTTTTGAGATGCTGTGGGATTCAATCCCTAGGAAGTAGGCTTTGTGTAATATAAGATCAGCAGTGTTACATTCTGGCTATCCTTGTCTGTAAGTGACTACCACCACATTAAGTACACCAGTCTAATAAAGATAATCTAATCATGGAACCTAATCTAATCAAACAGAGCTAGACCCATAATAATAATACAAATATGCCTAAAGTTAGCTTAGATATTTTATATTGTGAAGCCAAATGAATGGTCCAGATTCAAACAGACTGGTACCAGGGGGTATCAAAGATGCATCATCTGCTCCAATCTTCCCCTTTTCAGCAATTCCTTCATCATTTTTTTGATGATGGTTTTGGTTCACCAATAGGTGAAACGATACCAAACTAGCCATTACCTAAACGTGCTAGTCTGGATAACAGCAGACTTGAAGTCTTGACTTTGTATGGGGAAGTTATTGTCTGCTGGCACACCCTTTCCTTTGGCAGAGGGAGGAAATTCCAAAATTTTGGTGCTGTTTAGTGGAAGATTCTGTTTATGTGTGAAGTATTAATTAGCTGTTATTATTCAGTTATTTCCTTTAAAATACAGTGTGGTGTGAATACCAATCTCACAACAGCCATATCATCTTATTCACTAGGTGTGATGCAAGCATGAGGCCAGTGTTCTTAAACAAGGAGTAGTAACGTCTGTTTCTCCAGATCTTAACTAAGTTAATTTAAATAGCTTTGGGGCAACACAGGAAGCAATAGTCTACTTAAAAGCTTATAGTCCTTTGACAATATTTGCAATCCCGTTCAGTATATAAGTGAAGTCCAAAAGTTTCTTTCTGGTGTCCCACAAAATAAATCCAGTGTCTCCACTTTTGCCAGCATGCTAGGAATTTAATTTCCACATATGAAATATAATTCTAGCTCAACATGATTATAACTACTGTATAAATTGCTAGTTTTTATTGGGAAGGTATTTCTCCATTTGGAAATTTTTTTCTTTTTCCTTGGTGCTAAAATTGAGGTAGGATGTTTGCAAGAGATAAGCTCTAGTATCAGAACCCAAACTAGGCAAAGGGCTAAAAATGCATTTAAAGGACCATTAGTCAGAATAATTTGAGCTGACAGTAGCCAGGACTGTTTTATGTATGAAATTCATAAAATAGCAAGTTAGTTTCTTTGGCTAGGAAAAATACCTAAAGGGGTACATTTATGCTGCAGTTGCTAGGGACCATGTGTCTGTGGGATATAACCTGAGTCATGTCTGAAATGCACTGTGCTAATAATTTGAGTGGTTAGAGCCAATCATTACATTCACAGAGCACATCTCATTGTGCAAAATAAGGTAAGATGGATGCTGTTTGTAAAGTTAAGTGACAGAGGCCACAGTGGTATACAAGGTACAGTACACTTGTCAGTAGGCTGTCAAAAGCGTGTCATTTCTGCGTGATTCATAGCTGGGGCTATGATTAGGTGAGCAGAAAATTAACACATTGCCTAGATGAGAGATAAAAACAGAACAGATGAGAAGAAAAAAACCTATCTTTTGATCCATTTGACAGATCTGGAAATGAACAAGGTCCTGAGAATCCCAGGTCATGTATTCTTTATTAAGACAAGCTCATTGACTGGGAGTCCGTGTCACCTGTTGCCAGTAGTATGATGTTTAGTAAAATGAGGATGTGTAAAGTGAAGTTTCCAGTGCATTTGGAAAAACAGCTGCTTAGCTATAAAATGTCAATATCTTTAACAGAAACCTTTATAATTACTTGAATATAAACCTTCATTATTTTCTTTCAGAATCTGTTAGATTGGAATTATTTTCATTCAAAACACAGCCTTAACAGTTTGGTATTATTAAAACTGTACATGTAATACATAAATTATACAACCAGAACATTGATTTTTGCAGCATTAAACATTTCCAAAAATTACCCAAATACTGCCAGAGGTTTACATTTTAATACCATACTTAATGTCACTAATATTTTTTCCATATTGAATCAATATAGTGATACTGTCTTGAAGCTTAAATTAATTGCTTCACTACTTTGAGCACTGGAGCAAGTTCTTCTCACATACTGTTCAGATATCAAGTGTGTTCTCCTCAGCAATTACTACGTTTGTTCAAAGTGAATTAGAAAATAAAAGAAGTTAGGAACTCTTTAATACAGATGGTTAAAGAACTGAGCAAGCAGTGTAATGTTCAGACGAAAACAAAAGTGAAAGGTATTTCTTAGCATTTTTAGGCTATGCTAGAATTCAGATAGGACACTGTGCCGTGCAGTTAAATTGCCACAAAAGGGTATGTAGTCTCCTGAAATGTTTTATAGTGTATGTTTATAGTTCTCAAGTTCATTTTATCTTTCCAGGCTCAGCTGCCTCAGCTTGAAGGATGCTTTCAATAAGCAGTCTTAGTATAAGCTGTCTGAAAACTTGATGCTATTCCTAACAGCAATTTGAAACCCACTGGACTTGGCCTTCACAAAACTTTGTGAGCAGATTCTTGACTAATACACACTATCAAAATGCAGCTGAAGTTAAAGAAGTCATGACTGTGTACACTAGCAGAAGATTTAAAAAAAAAAAACCCACATCACCTGCTTTTGCAGATTATTGACTTCTCCATCTTTTTCTAAACCTTAGGTTTGGAGGGGTTTGTTTGTTTTGTTTGTTTGTTTTTTTCTTATCTACTCATCCTTTAAGTATTTCACTCTCCTTTTTATCCTCTTTCCAACAGTTTAACTCGTTTTTTTTCATAAAGGTCTAACATTTTTTTCCCAAAGAGATCTTTTGGTATTGAAGCAACATCTCAAACTGATTCCAAAGGCTCTGTTTACTGTTCAGACTTTGTGCGATTCCTTCTTTTTGAAGAGGTGTTCCATACATATTGTACTGAGAAACAGATACTTAACTTCAGAAATGCTCCTTATTAAATATAAGAAGTTACAGAAGACTTCTGCATTTTATTTTTACATACTTGTTTTCTATGTGGCTTATATTATCATTAGTTTTAATTAGTGCTATATTGATTTAGATATTTTTCATTTAGCTGTTTGGGTTTACTTTTATGATTGAAGCATGTGTAACTAATCAGTCAAAAGAAAAAAGCACTAGACATTTTATTTGCTGTTGGATGTAGTTCTCTGCTATCCTACCTTCATTCTGCTTTA
The DNA here is from genome assembly GCF_000691845.1 of Merops nubicus. Taxonomy (NCBI): domain Eukaryota; kingdom Metazoa; phylum Chordata; class Aves; order Coraciiformes; family Meropidae; genus Merops; species Merops nubicus. The sequence continues at coordinate 20,818 of NW_008602100.1, forward strand.
CTTCTGAAATAGCATAATATTTCCAGTGTTAATACAATGAAGAATGATTTATTTATAAACAGTCTGACATCTGGAAACTTTTTTGTCTTTTAAGATATGAAATACATTATTTCTGTGCTTCCATTCCTCCCAGTCCAGGTCTGAGGAGTTAAATTGGCAATGAGCATGGGAAACACCAAGGCAGAGTCAAATACTTTTGCTTTCCTTGGTACAGTAAAATATCTACGTGTAGAGTATCTAGGGAAGGAACATACAGTACCAAAAAAATCTAAATGTTTAAAGATGTCAGAGAACTATAAAAATTGAAATCTTAGTCCTCAAAGGGATTTTTGTAACCATAGCTGGTGGCTAGCTTTAGTCTCTGAGAGACAAATATTATATAGAAACAAAATTTCTAATAGGTAAGACCGGTTTGAAAACATGTACATTTGTGAGTTATTTTATGTGGACAGACCCCAAAATTAGTGAAAGTGGTACAACCAGTGGCCATTGGAAGACCAGTGATGTAGTTGGAGTTTAATCTTCAAACAGGCTTTCTCCTTTCCAGTTGTGTTTTCCTCTCTCCTGCTTGGGACAGTTTGGAATGCACTGCATGAAGATGATGTCTGCATGTCTGTAAAAGGGCGAATGAACTACAGGCTGCTCCAACACATGAGCCAGGGGAAGGAAGATTCTTCCCTGATGCTCTGTGTTGCAGTCATGGACTACAGCTAGAAGCTGTTTCAAGCAGACAGCACTGAAGTTCCTTAAGGATGTAGCCTAAGGCAGTGTACCTCTGCATCATATATATGTAATTACATATGACTACATAAATTACATAAAACAATTTGGCCTTGCTGTGCAGAAGTGATCTGAACAATAGTGAATCATCTTATTCTGCCATTGCACTCAGTTTTCACTGCAGTGTTTACCCCAGCATTTCCACCCAACTTTGGGATAACTATAAATTGGTTATACAAGTCATAAGACAAATGAAAGGATCTATGGGAGTGAGACAAAAACTCCAGTGAGTCACAGCCAATGTCCATCAATCCTGCTCCTAATAAAGACTCCACTACTACTGCTCAGCAAGCAATTATTAAATTTCACATGCTAGTTTTGACTCATTAAAATCCCTTGATCCCTCTCACAGCTGTGTTTTGTCTGAAAAGGTGCTTCAACAGTATCATTTTAAGTTAGATAATCCTAGCTAATGGCTGGATTCTGCAAGAAAGACCAAGTGCCATTGTTGATAGACATCTTTGTCATGTTTGTGGATGGTCTCACTTTATATTAGCAGAGACGTTTTTCTGGATCATTCAGCTTAGCCAAAATCAACAATGTAACAGAAAGGGGAATATTACTTGGGACTAAATTTTTGGCAGTTGAACATAAAAAAAACCATTCTTCTATCATAGTGTATCTAAAACATGATGTATTTAACATTACATCATTCTAACTTTTAAACGCTAGCAATTCAATGGTTAACATACTGATCTTGGGATGTAGACTGAAAACTGCTTTCTGTCAAGGGTTCTTAGGGAATCACCTGTGAACTTGTTACAGACTGCAGTAATTTTGCACATGACTGGCAAAAGGTCTTTGTTATCAATCTGCCCTGACTAGGCCCACCTGATGTGCGTGGCTGTAGGAGCTACAGGTTGTCTCCAACTGTGTGAGGATTGAGATAAGCTGCAGACCTATGTAGGAAAAATCTTTCAATGACAGCTATAGTGAGTCTGAGCAGAAAATGATTAATTAGCAGCTTCCCTCAGCTTGCTGCATTGTGGCATCGAGTTTTGAACCATGGATGACTCCAGTTACGACCTATAAGAAGTCACTCAGGTGTGAATTAAGCAAAGTTGCCAAGTTCTCCTTAATGCAACCATTTAAATGTAAATAAAGTTGCAGGAATTGCACCGCAAACCAGTTTTGATATGTTTCCTTTGGTAGATGGTACATTCATCTGGGAATGAAACTGAGAATTTTAACTGATAAAAGTACCTAAATCAGTAACAGTTACTGTATTCTTAATTTAACAGTGCTTTTAAAACTACATCATTTGTTACTCTGGCAGATTCTGGAGATGCTGAACAGACGTCATGTCCTTCATGTGGGTTATGCTTGTTTAGTAGAGTCTTGGGTTGTTTGTTACAGGTTTCTGTAGCTGCCAGCTAATTTTAAGGAAACTTGTGATCAGCATTTCCTTGATGATAAATGAAGCAGGTGAGCAACTAAGACAGAGCTCTTTGCATTTCTGAAATATGGGACCAGTCAGATTGATAGCATCCACAAAACAGCGCAGTCATTTGCACTTTCCTACTCTCCTGCTTCTGTGTTTGGTGTAATAAGATAAGAGGTCAGGATAGAATGCCAAAAATAATTGTTCCAAGACCTTCATGAATAGGAAAGGGCTTTTTGTTTACCCATTCTCTAAGTAGTAGAATGTGATATAGTACAGGGATCTCTCAACGGCACTGTATAGGGGATACCTTCTATGCCTGCATTAGAGAACCACAAAGGTAAGTGACAGAGTTCCTGTTTCCCTGTCCTAGGACAGAGGATTGGTATAGTATGTTGACTAAAATGATGAGAGCCTGTAATGAAAAGAGGGGCCTCTAAAGCCACAAATTTGTCTAATGCATTTGTCCGTACTGTATGCTTTGTGTCCGTGTGTCTGGCTTGTGGACAGCCTGCAGATCACCTACATGCATGAATTTAATGCCCCAATATTTTTTGGGCTACACCTGACAGGTAGATAGTATCCTTTTTAGAAAGTGGTTTGTCCCAAACATTACAAGGATTTTCTGCTGTCTAATCTGGTATGTTGTAGACATTCAAAACATTATAGAAGAACTGTACTATAGTGTTCGTGAATATGTTTGGATGGACTCAGAACCCCCTGGAATTTAAAAAAAAAAAAAAAAAAAAAATAGATCTTTGATACAATATCTCTGATAATAGTGGTTTAATTTCACATTGTTTTTCACCAAAATCAGTGGTCCTCCAGATTCTAAATTAAATTTTAAATTGCTCTTAATACCAACTAAAATTAGGATTACTGTTCTGCCATTTGCAGTCTTTGTTATATATCCAATAACAGAAAAGATAGTTATAAAATATCAGTATGGTACAGGATTCCTTGGCCTTACTGCCAGTCCTTTATCAGCTGAAGTGCAAAACTTTGGAGGGATAGTAGAGATTCTGACCCTTTGAGAAGGGCATCTCCTTTTGACAGACCAAGCTGTTCCAAACCAGAAGTCAAGAAGCAGGGTTAATGTGTGACAAGCAGTTGCTTGCAGACCATAGCCAGCAAGAAAAAGCTTAAGGCAAGACTCAGACAAGCAGTAAGGCAGAGAAACAAATGAAGAAACAGTGATGCAGCTGCAATATATTTACTAGTAACTGCACATAAAACTAGTTGTCTTGTAGAGAAAGAAGAAGGAATTACTCGTTTTGGAAACCTCAAGGGGAAAAAAAAGCACCTTGGAAAAGCTATTGTTTTCTGTCTCTGCATTTAGCATGTGAACTACTCAAATGTAATTTTGTTTTGTTCAGCCTGAACACTAAAGTACTTTGTTTAGCACAGACTTCTTTATACAGAAGAGATTAAATTGCAGCTGACACATGGATAAATGTCTAAATTATGGTGCATGATAAGCATTCTGAGACTGTATAGTATGCCCAAAGGATTTTTTCATACAGCATGTTAAGAGCCTAGTATACAAACTGTAGTGATGATTGGTACCTATAGGAGGTAGAATAATGCAGGCAGCAAATGTAAGAATGATCCTGTTCAAGCCACAGGCATAGCTAGCCTAACTAATTCTGAGGGGGGGTTTCTACCATTTTTAAAGTTTTCTTCATGTGTCCTGGCCTATCAATCAGTTGTAACTGAAGCCAGCTAGCAAGTGACACTGCAGTTTTATCAGCCACCTGTAAATAAATATGCTACAGAAAAATTCAATTCCCAAAGCCCAGCCCTAAAAAAAAAAAAAATAAAAAAAATTTTAAAAAATCAATAAAGGTTCTCCTCCAGCTAAAGTGTTTCTTATGAACATTTATGTTTTTAACACAGCATTTTCCCTCACCTTTCTTAAAAGCAGAGATAAAAACTAAATTAAAACAAATTTTAAATTAAAATCTGTGGAAACTATGGGACTAGAAACTGCAAATATGTTTTTAATTTTCATAGGTATTAAACTCTCTTCATTGAGGTTAAACTAATCTAAAATTAGTAAGGATGCAAAGATTTATTATACGAGTCCTTAAAAACTAAGCCTGTGCTTTGAATAGTTACAGTAAAACCTTATTCTTACTTTCTGAAGCTCATTCTCCCAAATAAAGCATCACAAGGCCAGTTGTTGGTTCTGTGTAGGATTTTCCTACATTAAGCTGTATCATAATACACCTAGTAATGTCTTCTTTGTCAGTCAGCATCCAGCTGTGGTTTAGTGTCAGGTATCAAAATAAGGAAATAGCAAAATACAGGTTAGTCTTAGTTCCTGTTTGCATCTTTCCCTTTAAATATTTTGATGCAATCTCATTCAGGAGATGGCAGAGAAGGAGAATGAAGAGTCCAATCATCGAGGCAAAGGAGTCTGTGTGCAAAGAATCTTAAGTCTGCATAAGCTGTCAGACAGTGCAAATGTCTTTTCCACTTCCTTCCAGCTCTTTCTTGTGTTCTGAAACATTTTCTTAATAGACTTTGTTTAGTTATCCAAATACTTTTCTGGAACAAACTGAAACCCAATTCTGCTATCTTACAGTGGAGAAAAACTTAATTGGTCTCTGAACAACATAAACTTTTGAAGACTTTTATGTCTCTGGCCTCTCATTTAAATAGGTACCATCTAGCTAAACCTACTAAGCATTTGCTTTTACATCTCAGAAGAATCAATGCATCAAAGCTGAAAATGCTTGAACAGATTATATAAACTTTCCTGGTGTTCTTGGATAAAACTAAACCTCCTGGAATTCTCTGTCACACTATTCCTGGTCAGTGACATCTGTAGTCTAAAGCGTTACAGTTTTGGTCTCAAAATTACTGAAGTAGTTAACTTTTAGGATATTAATCATTTGATGCATTCCCCTTCTTTCCAATCTTTTCCAGTGGTCTCTAGAGCGGGCTCTCTCTCAACACAGATTCCTTCAACTTACTGTTGGTGCAAACTGAAGCATTCAGCCTTTTATGGAATCAGTGGAATCTGATAATTTTATTGTATTGTGAGAAATAATTTAGCACAAAACCAGATTCCAATTAAATTTAAGATTTATTAAACAAACAAAAAGCAAGCAAACAGCGCTGGGTGCGCCCGGAGACTGCTCAGCCAAGACGCACACCATACAGCCCCTGTCGGCGGCTTTTATTGTCCCTGCTAATACATATCCATTAACAGGTGGGTCTGTGTAAATTACCTCCAAAAAACAGGTAGGTCTTCTTTGAAGCCTGTTCTGTTCACCTCTTGGGGTCGTCTTCGCTCCCACCTGGTGGTCGCTGGATGTAGTTAATAATCTTCCTCGGCTCCCCGTTTAAGGACTTCAGGCTCCATGGATGCGCTTTACAAACTCCCCTTTGTTTAACATTAAGCGGCCATTAACAGAATCAATGCAAGCCAACACAGCAACAGCCAAGTGACAACAAACAAGAAACCAGAACTAATCACCCTGCTTTTTCTCCAGGCCCGTAGCTATACAAAACCAACAGAACCACACCTCACCATAGCGCCCCAATATGATTTTATTTTGACACGAATCAAGTGTATTTCACAGTATGATATCCTTGAAAAGATTCAGGACCTTCACTGATTGACACTGTATGATTAATTGTCCATTTGCTCTGTATTCTGTGTACAGAGTGAATTCTATTACATTCTGATCCCAACTTCCTCTTCAGAGGAGCATGTCTAGATCTGAGGAAATACCTATTCAGACTCTGTTGCTTCAGCCCTTCTGAGATGAACTACCACATTTCTAAGATGAATCTCAAATGTAATTAAAATTGCAAGTTAGAATTGCAAATGGATATTATTCTAACAGTGATATGTTGGAGAGCTCTGATTCACTGACACGTTTTTGCTTAAAAAACTTGTTATATAGGAAAGAGGCTATTTTGTTCAAGGTTATGCAAATAAAAAACATGCTTGAATTTGGGGTGGTGGTGGTGTTTGGTTTTTTTTTGTGTTTTGGTGTTTTTAACTGGGCTGCTTGAGTTCCCGTAGGTTTCTGGATGGGAATAATACTAGTACTCCTAATATTTTAAATGGTTATGGGACACATTTTCAATGGGAAAGAATTATCATCCCTCTGTCTTGAAGATAAATCTGATCAAAAATGAAATATAAAAATATCTCTGAAAGAGGATGAAATTCAAAGAAATCATCAGATAAAACCCAGAAGTAATCTCAGATATGTTACAACTGAGCCCATTCACTAAAATAAAAATATTGGAATAACATCCATGTATGTCTGACCGTTACATTTTCTTATCTTACAGCTAAACATCAAGAAGGGCATTAAATTATGATATATTGGGTAATATATTATTCAGTAACTAGAAATCTATTGAAACTTATATTTCTAAGTAGCATTAACAAGGAGATAACAGCTAAAAATTCTGCCCAGTGTGTGGAACAGGCTATTCAGGTGTTTCCTTTGTGTCAGCTCCCTGTATGCTACAGATGAAAATAATAGTTTTCACTAAGGGAAATACAGAAATGTAAGGAAGAGCCTGAAAGTCAAGAGAACTTTTCTTCCCTGGTTATTTTTGCTTGTCTGGCAGTAGGATTGAGTCTTCCCTGCTGAGTAAGGTTTTACTGGCACTGGGAATAAAGTACAGCTTTTTTTTTTCTTCAGTCCCACTCAGAAAACCACTTTTGGTGTGCTGAGAGTCCATCACTGGCCCTTTTTTCCACTCAAGCTGAAGGCTACATGGGTTTGGCTTGCTCGCTTTCTAGCATGTGGCAAGCCTTCCTGCAGTCCACTACTGAGTGACTGTCCCTGCCTTATATAACCGCAGAAGCGACTCCCCTCCTCGTACACACCAGCACATTCTGGACATAGTCTGCTGATTTATCTTTCCTGTAAATAGTTGCTTTCATTTCAAAGCTGTTTTTGTTGCTGAAAGTCTTTGACTTTTATTGATGGTAGCTAATTGTTACAGCAAATGAACTGGCTGTTGCAAGCAAATAGTGTTTGAATGCGTCTGGTAACAATACTGTGTAACACCATGGTGTGTTTGGGTAAACTTGGGACACCAACCTGTGATTCAAGCAGAATGTAAAAATTCCCTGGTTATTTAGCTTGCTAAAATATGATTTGGCTACACTGATAAGAGGAAAAGCTATCACGAAAACATACACAGGCTTTCAAAACAAAAAGCTGTATAAGTGAAACTGACTTGTTTTGCTTTGTCATTATCTCTAAAATCAATACTGTAATGTAATATTTTTTTTGAAATAATCATACTTCATCACCAAGTTATAATATTGGTGGACAGAAATGAGGAAAGCTGCATTGCACATGCTCTTCCCTGATGATACATTTGCTTTATTCTATTGTAATTCCCATATAAATTAATTACTTGTACGTTAACAATAAGCAGAAAAATCATGACCCTTCTACTATTAGAAAGTCTACAGCAGCTTCTGACAAGTTCTCTTTTTCCTCCCCCTCACCCAGCTGAGCAGGAGTCAGCCTGTGATGAGGCGAGAGCTTTTACATTTCCTAAAAAGCTGTGTGAATAGAAAGTTCAACTTACAGAGCTTGAAACCGTATGTGACAGAAAACATTGCCACAGTAGCCTTCCTAGCGTTATTTATGAGTGGAACAGGGACAGTCAACACCTATTATGTCATCTTCCTCATCAGCCCCCACCCCAGGCTTGATGAAGTTTAGAGTTGGAAACCCAGAGCCCAGCATTCAGCTACATTCTTACAATGAGGTGTCAGAGTCCCCACTGGTTTGCTGGATTTTTTTTTTTTTTCTCCTCCTCTTTCCACAAACAGTGAAAAAAGGGGGTATTTGTAATGACAATGAGAGAGATGGTATTGACAGCCTGACAGGACAAATCCTTGTTTGCAGTGGGAATGACTTGCATTTAGCAGATAAGGCCAGACAGAGGATGTTTCCTAACCAAGTCTTCATCCAATACAAAAAATGTTGCTACTTCACCCCTAGGCAATCGACTTTGTCATCCATTTACCTGCCTTTACCATTCTTCCCTAATAGAATTCTGACCTTGTTATTCTTGAAGCCTGTGTGCTAACTATACACATGTGTATCCTGGGAAAAGAAGGTAAAGGGAGGAAGGAGAAAAAATGAGGAAGGAAAAGGTTAAAGGAGGTTTCCATTATCTAACCAAACATGTAAATAACTAAACAAAGCAGCCAGTTCCGTTGGGGTATTCTGGAAAGGAAATGCTTTGTTCTTGACTGTATTCATAACCCTTTTAGCCAAGGAAGATTCAACCTTAAGATCTAAAAGACTTGTGGCCCTTCAATATCTAATTACTGTTTTTACCTTTGTGCTGTTCCTGCATCACCCCATCCATGCTCTACATATACATGTGAAATCCCTACTGACTGAAAAAGGGGAAACATAACC
>NW_008602101.1:0-23110 GCF_000691845.1 Merops nubicus
GTGTGTGTGTGTGTGTGTGTGGAGGGGATTTTTATTTTCTTTATTTCCCCCTGCCCCCCCCGCCAAAGACAAACTTGCTGTCAGCTGCGCAGGTAAATCCCACAAAGCTCTCCCATACAGGCCACGCGTTACAGATGGGGAAATGCTATAGCATGTGACAGCGTATTCCCTCGCTCTCCTTTTAAAGGGCTTATTTTCTCACCTAGTAAGATAACGTTTGTCAGATGCAGAGGCATGTAGAGCTTAGTAAAATAAGCGATGTTTGCTTGTTCTTTCAGAATTTGTAGGGTTTTTTTGGGGGTGTTGTTTATTTGGGAGGGGAAGTGGGGATGAAGTGGCATACAACTGGAAGCAGTGGCCTTGCTTACAGTTACATACATAAGCTGATTTCTTCTTTCTCCCCACCTTCTTCTCCCCCTTCCTGTAATGCTTACAGCAAAAATATGTGATTCTGGTGAGGCCTTTCTGTCTTAAATATTTTTACCCACCTTCTTAGTGGAAGATAAGTGCTGCCTTTTCTTCTTCTAACCCTCTATACACTATGAAACAGCCGCATGTCCTTTTACCTTGGATGGAGGGCCTTGTAGCAGCAGCTTGTGATCACTGGGTAGTCACCAAAATGAGTCTCCTGGTGCCTTCTCAGTGCTCAGGTTGTTCACAGCCTCCGACTGTGAAGGCAGCAGCCTGTAGGAACGATTATCTAGTGTCAGAAGCTGAAGGATGCAGTCACTGTCGTGCTGCTGACCCAGAAAGAAAGCTCGTGGGGAAAAAAGCCACCATCTCCTGGGGTGTTACACCCTAGTTTGGGGAAATCTCCTGTAAACGAAACTGGTTGGTTTTCCTTTCCTAGTCTCCAACCTCATCCACCCACATACAGTGGTAAGTTGTGGTGGAGTTACGTGTTTGTTTTTTTTTTTTTTTTTTAAGGTAATTCAGAGTGACTTAATTATTTTTTGTCTTCCATCTGAGTAGTTATAATGGGGAGGTGTGATTTGCATATAAAATGGTATTTTTTTTCATATTGCATCACCTGAAATAGTTTTTCAATTATGGTGGGTATCATGATGTGATTTTCCTTCACGCCCAAAGCAGTTTCTTCTGTCTTGAGAGGAGAATGAAGCATCAATTTATTTGACTTGCACCAGCTTATTTTGAAAATGTGTAAAAATGCCCATTCTTCTTTCCTGTTACCTTTACTTTTAGCAGAATTCCTGAACAAAGCTACTGCTACCATGTCCGTCACTCAGCTTGAACAAGGAAGATGCAGCCTGAAACAGAGAGAATTGGGAAGTCTCAAACACATTAAAAAAAAAAAACAAACCAAACAAAAAAAAACCCCGAAGATTACAAAGTGATCCCTCCTACAACTACATAACATTCATGATGGCAGTGCTGTAGTAGAAGTGTTTTATTTCCTCTTATTTTCTGTGTGTGGTGGAGCACATCTACATTTAAGTCTTCCTCTAGGCCCTCTTTATTTGTGTTTTAGTCCCAGTGAACACAATGTCTTTGAAAATACCATTTTAAATGTGCTTTCCTATTTCTGTGGCGTGCTTTCTTACATGGTGCTTTCCATCTTACATGATAAACTGTGGTCTCTTCTGTGTTCCCACTGACATAATGGGACAGCTCTGGAGCTCTCTTGTGGCATAAACCTTTTCTTTTCTCCTACAGTATGCTTAACATACTGTTTTCTGATCACCTGTAATTGCAGTGCAACTGCAGTTTCGACTTTAAATCCTGATGTACTTTCTTAGGAGGGTGTGCAAGTCTTGGAACTGGTTGTTCACCTGGTATTAAATGTCTTTCCAGTATGCTGGTTGGAAAAGTGCTTTATGGAGCAAATCTCTTGCTGCCAATAAATCAGGAGTTAGCAGGACGAGTGTTACTCAGTGGTGTTTCAATGCTTGTATTATGAGTCTATTCACTTTGCCAACCCAAATTCCAGGCCAGGTCTTCATGTAATGCAAATCAGATTATTGAAATCCAGGGTATGCTGATCGGGAACAGCCTGTCAAGATGTACTCAAGGATCTAATCTCAACTGTGAATTTAGTTTAAAATAATAGTGTTGTTCCTTTTCCATAATGCCTCATGCTCATTTTCCTCCTGAATTAATAGTCGAGCTAAAGAGATTCTTACCTAGGTAACTCTGACAAAAGTATTGTGAGTGGCTGTACCACCCAGGTGATCAGACAGCTCTGCAAAGTCAAGCAATGAATTTTTTTTCTTAACTACTGCCTACCTTTTTTTTCAGCTCTAATAATACAATGTCAACTGGAAGGGTTCGAATGAAAAAAAAGACATGCTCTTCAGACCAGTCTCCAGACAACCTTCCCCTGAGGAGTTCTGGAAGACAGGTATTTATTGTAACTGAAATACACACAGGTTCATACTCTGCTATCTTTAATTTTCTGTCAACATTTCTGAAGCAAGCAGAATTCATTGTGTGTGAGTTAGGACTTGGAGTACTTATCCAGAGAGAGGGGGAATTAGTTAATTCTGTGGCTAAGTAGGCAAAGTGTCTAATTTGTGAACAATATCCGGAAAACATAAATGCTCAATATAACCTGTAAATACTTGATATGTTAAAAAATACAGTCCCAGATTTCTGTTCAGCCTGACAAAGTTGTCTGCCTGTCCAGACAGAGGCCAAAACCAACACAGTCCACAGTACCTTTGAGGCCCAGAAGAGACATTTGATATAAAGCTTTGCATCTGGAGTCCAAAAAAGGCCCCAAGCCTACCCTAATATTTTATTTGAGGCACAGATAAGATTGCCACTGATTGATCAGTATGTGATGAAGAGATTAGTCTTTTTTTGAAGGAGAAATAGAATGAACATGTGAGGCTTGATTCATTAGCATGTGATGGAGCTTAAAATATGATTAAAACTGAAGGCTTTGCTTATAATTTCTTCGATGGCATCAGTTAAACTAAGGCAGGACATTTTTAGCTTTAAATGATATTTCCAGCCTTACTGGATTTGGTAGTTTTTTGTTTTATTTTTTTTTTGTAGAAAGACTGACCTACTTTGACAGCTGTTTCATGCTGCAGCTATTTCACAATGGATACAAAAATTTTCATTAGAACCATTTTAACCATTTGGTGCTACCCACAAGCTGCAAAACTGTCTGAATGTCATTTTGTAGAAGATGCCTTTGTGTAATTTCTGGTCAGATTTCAGCTATTATTTATTAGGTGAAGAAGAAAGCGGCTGAAGCAGCAGATGATGATGATGAAGCATCAGAAAAGAAATATAGGAAGTGTGAAAAAGCTGGATGCACTGCAACATGTCCCGTTTGCTTTGCCAGTGCAGCTGAAAGGTTTGTTTCTTTTTATTTGCATTTCCCACGGGCTTTTCCAAGCTTGCAGCTGAAGTTTAGGATCATAATTATATTCTGAAAAATCCATTTGTAATTGTAGAGGGAGAATAAGAAGATACAAGTATCAGTCTTAAGATGCCAAGAAAGTGTCACAAGTTATTCCTTTTGTGGGTAACTTTCTACTGTGCAAGTTGCTAATTCAGATATAGAATATCTTTAGAATATGCTTATTTATGTTATTAATGGTGTCTTCTGGAACACACCTGGCATCTGTGAAACTGAGAGCATACTAGTGAAATCTGAGGAAGCTAAACCTGCTTTTTGAGATGGGAAATGAAACCATCATTCACTGCAGAAAGTCTTTTATCTCTCTGAAGTTGGAGTGCTTTGCAATCTGGGGCAAGATTCTGACCTGGAGGTTGCAGGTCTCGGGAGAAGGTCCTACTTATTTGGACTTTTTGTTCTTAAGTTGTTCATGGCTTTCTGTGCCCTTCCACCAGTCCTTTTGGATTCTGCCCCTGGCAATACTGAATGCATGATAGCAGCAAGGTGTATCTCTCTTGAGGAAGCAACACGTTAAACCTCTTTATGCAGTAGGCAGGCTGTAATTACAAAGTATTCCTCCCTCCCTGGCTGACTTGAGACAAACTTTCCTTGCTCTATTTATTTTGCAATGATATAAAATAACTAAGTGTTTCATTTAGTTACCTGTGTGGACAGTTCTTTGGTGGCAGGAGGTCAATGTATTCTGGATGTTGTGATAGGAAAGCCAAGTGTTTTGTCACTTGCATAAGAGACTTGTAGGGGAAATGAGCACCTGAGAGATCAGCATTGGTGATATTACAGGGTTTTTTTAGGAAACAATAAATACTGCTCAGTCATCTTTTTGAATTGTTATCTTAGTATTTTGGTTTCCACCCCTCCCACCCCCCCAAGTACGTGCTTTTGACATTAATTATTTGAGATGAGATCATTTCATGGCTAGCTGTTGCAGTTAGTAGCTTAGGTCACTGCTTTTTACCTTGTGCTTTTTGCCTCATGCATTTGTGTTGGACCATTTTATTGAGTTTAATGAGCATTTTCTAAGCGAAGAGCAATTGCTTTGTCTGATGAATATAATCTTTGGATATGTCTTTCTGAGAGTAATAAAGAATAAATGCCCAGAATGTGTAATTGCTTCCTCAGGTTTTTCTGTCAACTGGGTCCTGTGAAAAAAACAGGCAACATCTGGTTTGTGTTCAGATTTGCCTTTATAGTTTTGTCAGTTGTTCTGGGGATGGGATGATGTAATGATTTATGAATCAATGAATTGCAAGTACAAGAAAAATATTAATGTAAATGATTGCTCCCAGCCCTGCATTAGTATCAGAACAAAATGGAACAAAGTAAAGGAACTGCGAGTTCCTATGGAGAAGGACTTTGGCTTCTTACACATCTGCAAAACCCTTAGTGTGTCACAGCACTTACTGTAAGAGCAAACGTATTTCATGTTCAGGAAATGTCTGCTTAAAGGGTACTAAAGATAGGCTCAGCTGACCATTGTTAGCGAGAAGCTGCTGGAAGCCAGACCCTAAAACTGCACATTGTGTACATTTTGCCTCCTTTGCATCTGGTCTTGCTTAGTTTGGAAACTGGAAATGTTTGACACAATTGAAATGATCTTATTGTTATTTGTATGGCTGTGGTGCCTTGTGCAAGTCAGCCTTCATGAATGTAACATAAAGCCCTGGCTTGTCCTGTGGATTTTGTTCGTGTTCTAGAATGTGCTACTGTCAATACTAAGATTTATTTTTTTTCCAAAATGTATCGTACAACTATTTCTATGTCTCCTGAATTACAGATGTGCTAAAAATGGGTATACGTCCAGATGGTATCATCTCTCCTGTGGGGAACACTTCTGCAATGAATGTTTTGACCACTATTACCGAAGGTACATGTGCCAGTTAAGGTTGTGCCTTTTCAGTACTTATGAATATCTGTCAGATATTAAAACTGTTGAAACATCACATACATAAATGTAATATAAAGACTTGTCCTCTGTGCTTGCTTTGTTCACAGTGAGGCTTAGATATTGGTGCTCAAACTGCAGGTGTAATCAGCTTAAACAGAGCAGTGTGAACAAAATGGGTAACGTTAGGCAGGCTGGTTTGTGTGTGTGGTTACTCTGAAGCTTTTGTCTTTTTTTAAAACAACATCAGAGAAGTTTAAATGATGAGAACAGTTTTAAGTAAATCTGTTTTCCTTTATAAAGCAAATTCATTTCACAATGCGAGTTCAGGAGACCTGGTTTCTGTGTAAGATGAAATCAGTGAGCAGATCTAACTCGTGCGGTTCACTGACTGGAGACTGGTCAGGCTTACAGTGTGCTTTCAGCTCCAGGCTCCTTCCCATCTGAGTGGGAGCTGAGTCCAGCTCCACTAAGACCTTTGGGTGCTTACGTGCTCAGCAGTACCTGTGACTCAGTCCAGGCCTTAGGTACCAAGAAGTGTGCTCATGATTAAGAGGGCATAGTAATCAGGGTGCAATTTGTTGTTATTGTAAGAGCCATGACTTTCTCCTTTTTGAATAGGAAAAATACAGGACTCTACAGCCTTATTTCTCTGGCCCTATATAAAATGTTTCATTTTAGAATAACTGCTGTTGCTTGAAATGAACTAGATATTAAATTTTTTGTCTGCTGTTTTCTTTTCTCCTTCATCTTAGCCATAAAGATGGTTATGAGAAATACACTGCCTGGAAAAGGATTTGGACAAGTAATGGTAAAAGTGAGCCTAGTCCAAAAGCCTTCATGGCTGATCAGCAGCTTCCTTACTGGGTAAGATGGAGGGTGATTTATTTAATAGGGTGTATCTCAGTGTGATGTTCTGATGTGAGTTTCTGATATTGCATGTTCAAACAGCAGGTCAGCTGGGTTTCTGTGGGGGTTTTCTAGCATTACAGGACTGTAGAAAAGCTCAAGGTAATAATTCTGATCAGCAATAAGTCTGATCAGCTCTTCCATTGTTGGAGATCTTCTCCACACCTCACAAAGAACAACCTTCTGGTGCTTTTCAGTGAAGTAGCAGCTAAGGTGTGTGATGTTCAGGTAGAATAAGACTCAGTGGGGAAAAGGGAGTGTGCCAGCTACGGGAAAGTACGAGTATGAAAGGCTTCCAAAGCAGATTTTGTGTTTTCCTGTGTAAGAGAGCAGAAGAAGAGAAACTGAAATGAAAGGAAGTTTGGTGGTGGGGTCTTTGTTGTTGTTGCTGTTGTGGTATTTTTTAAGTGGTGCTCAATTGTGTTTTTGCAGTAAGGCTTGCAAAACCCACTGGAGAGCATAGTAACTGGGTGTTAATTTTGGAGTTAGGTTCTGTGGAGAAATTCAGTCTTACAGGAGATGGGCACAAGGTTTCTGTATGACAAATGTCTTACTTATGACCTGGGGATTGCAGGAGAATGAATTTAACAATTATATTTGACACCTGTGCTTGCATCTCCCTGCTTTCTACGCAGTTTTTGCTTCATTAATCTTATCTCTAATCAGACAGCAACAAGTAAAAACATGTTTGTTTTTTCACTGGTAGGTGCAGTGCACAAAGCCAGACTGTGGTAAATGGCGTCAGCTGACAAAGGAAATCCAGCTCACACCACAAATAGCAAAAACCTACAGATGTGGTATGAAACTGAACAATTCCACCAAGGTAACATAGAAGAGTTTTGCTCACACTGAAACCAACAACAAGTTGATATTTTTTTGTTCACAGACATGAATTTCTTCTTGTTTGCTGCCTAATGTCAAAAGGATTCTCTGGTGGCCTGGAATGCTGCAGGGTGACAGCCCTACAGGCTCTTTGGCCTTTTTGTTTCCCGAGTGGAAAAGTTAAGAAAAATGTATCTGGAATATTTTTGTCTGCACAGTCAATTGTAAAATCCTTCATTCTGAATTGCTGGAAGGATTATTAGCATGTGGAGAATAGAGATACACCAAAATGTTTCTTTTGGTTTTATTCAGCCATACTTTGTTATTGAGCAAAGCACTTGAAAAGCTCCATGAGCTTTTATTAACTTTGAGCAAGTCTGTCAGGGAGCTTTACATGAAAAGTTTCAGCTTTGGCACAAAGGCAACTCCTGAAATTTGAGAGAGTCCTTACAGTGCTACAGAATCTATATAGTTATATATAGTTAAAAGTGTAACATGAAAACACTGGCCATGTGAAAATCAGAAGGCTCAGCATTTAGTCTGAAACTTTATTATAAAGATAGAAAAAGAAAATTTTTTTTTTTTTTTTTTTTTTTTTTTTTTACAATCTAAACTGGAAGAGTCTCTCTGGAAAATGTGGGATACTTCCAGAATTTTTCTATAAAGTTCTGTGTTTCTATTTTCATTTGTTTGTTTCAGTGTTCCACTCCATTTCATGGAATAGAGAGTGTATTTTAATATCTGATCAGTAGGAGCTAACTTATAAATGAGAAACATTTTCTCATTTTAATTTCTCATAAAGCAACAATTTTTTTCTTTATGGCATGGTTTTTTTTAGCTTTGCATTTCTCTGCTATTTATTTTGACTAACATAACAATCTGTCCTACAGAAGTCTAACACTTAACACATTTTTGGTTTGCCTTTTAAGTTTAAAGAACTATGCCATAAATAATTTTTTTTATATTAAATTTTTGTGGTACAGCTTAAGAATAGCTCTGATACCATTCACTTTTTTTTCAGAGTGAGGGCTCAGACCAGTGTTCCATGCCCGAGGACTTGGTGAGTAGTGGCTGTTCCTCCTCATTTGTCATTGAATGTGTAAGCAATCTTAAAGCACAGCATATTCTTTTCCTTTTCTTGGTCCTTTGGCCAATTATGGTGGTATTTCTGCATTTTGTTCAGGAAACTGTCAGACACTATTTGCAACAGAGCCTAGGGCGTTCTACTTTCTCATCTTTTTCCTCTTTTCCCTACCATAGCTTTCAGGTGGTTTATGGTGTCTTTGAGTTGTGGCCTGTGATTCAGGGTTTACTTCTAATTCTCACTTTTGATGAGGCAAACAGGTATTCAGTTGTCAGCTTGCAAATAAAATTCCCCATCCTAAAATTTCCCTGTCTTTCATGTGGTTTCTATCTTCAGTCAAGCTATTCTCCTCTTTACAAAGACTGAGAGAACATCAAAACATGCTTTTTCTCTCCTCTCCCTCATAATACAAAACTAGACTTGCTGTATCTTGGTGTTCCAATGGGTTTATGCTCACGTAACCCTGCATTTCAGACTTAGGATGATCTGGTGTTCAATAAGCCAGTGTTGACAAGCATACCTGAGGTACCTCCATCCCAGGAAACTTGTTCAAGCTTATTGTTGACTCTAGTAGAAGCTTTGTGGTTTTGTTTCCTTAATGCATCTTTGATTTGTAAATTAAAGCCGAATCATTGGCATTTCTTAGTGTTATAGAAGGTCTTTGATGGGGATAGCAGAAGCAAAATTAAACTCATCAGTTAGCACAGGCATTTCTAAGTTCAGATTTCTGGAAGCTTAAATGACTGTAAATGTTCTATAAAGGACCTGATAAGGCACAGAAGTGTTGTCATGGCATGTCTCATCTGTCTGCTTTCCACGTGGGTGTGGAGTTTGTGAAGTTTCAGCTCCATTTCTGAGGAAGGGATTAAAGCTGCAGGTTTCTGTGTCAGGCTGAGGAAGGGGAAAGAGGGAGAGAAAATGTCTTTATGACTTGCAATTCTGAGATTGGTACTCCTAGTGCTTTTTGGTCTCAGCTTTGGTGGGAGGGGGGAAATTGGTTCATTTTCCAACGTTTTCAAAGTACTGACGTGTTCTCTTCTCCCCTCTTTCCTTCACTTCTCCGCTTGGCCAGAGAGTGGCTGAAGTTTCAGACCATTGGTGGTACTCCATGCTCATACTCCCTCCTTTGCTGAAAGACAGTGTGGCAGCTCCCTTTCTAGCTGCATATTATCCCGACTGCGTGGGCATGAGTCCATCCTGTACCAGCACTAATCGGTTACCTGGTGAATCCAACCTTGTGAAGTTAGAGCACTTAAAGAGCGTGCCTAATGTGACTGGTAAGGGCCATCTGCAGGGCTCTGTTGCTTAAATAGGTGTGATAAATTTTGCCTTATAACTGAGTTTATAAGGCACATAATGCTCCTGGTTCAGAAATAACTGGTTCAGTTCCCAGCACCAATACACACTCTCTGTGTGACTGCCTCTGTGCTTCTTTGATGCACTTGTTTGTAAGATAAAGGTAACACACATTTCACGTGGTGTTTCTTCAGGGAGTAAGCACAGACTGCACAGGATTTTTGTTTACCATCTGTCATTTAGTTTATAGAAATGGGAAATCAGTATGCAGGTACTTAAAGATGGTTTGTGTTCCTAAGGAAATGAAGATTTAGCAAAACAGAACACTGCTAATTTGATAGTGTGGATCTTTGGGGCTTTGGAGAAAAGGATTTGATTCCTGAAGGCACGTGGATTCTGTTTAGGTTAATTCTTTTGATAATGGCAGGTTTGAGACTGACAGTCTGGGAGTGTGGATCTGCAGAATATGTGAGGTATGGAGAAAGGTAATTCAGGATTCCCATTCTCAGGGAGAGTGCTGTGAGGCAAGTTCACCTTCTGTGTTGTCTTAGCAGGCTTTGTTCTCCTTAGGTGCTGAAAGTAAATCTGTTCATCTATTCAACAGATATTTACCTGCTTAACAAACAGAAAACTTCCTTACACAGAGCTGCCAATACTGCACATGGAAGATGATGGCTTCTAGTGACTACCCACTCTGGGCAGTATTGGGAGTTGAAGCTGAAAGGGGTTCAGGGTACTGCATGAGCCCGTAGAGTGATGCTAGACCACAAACCTGAGTTTAGATCCTGTTCCATGCTGGCATCCCAGGGAACAAACTGTTTCTCTGACAAAACTTAAGCTTTGATAGGTCCAAGATGTACTCATCAGGCAGCAGGACAATAATTAATGCTGCACAGCCTAGAGGATAGGAGAGTGGAGAGCAATATAAATGAAATCATGCTGAAGGTGGCTAGAGGCTGGAAAGAGCTTCGTTACCTGCTTATCTGTGTGAGCTCAATGGTTCATCTTAGAGGGAAGTGGATGTGGTGGAGGTGCACTGGAATATGACTAGCTCTTGGTGTGTCTTTATTCAGTTGCAGGACTGAACAAGTATTTCCAGCCTTTTTACCAGCCCAATGAATGTGGGAAAGCACTTTGTGTGAGGCCAGATGTCATGGAACTGGATGAGCTCTATGAGTTCCCAGAATATTCACGAGACCCTACCATGTACTTGGCTTTGAGAAACCTGATTTTGGCTCTGTGGTACACGAACTGCAAGGTAAGAGATGCTAAAAGTTCATTTGCTTCTTTACAAATGATAGCTGCTTTTTTGGGGTGTGGACTTTCTTCTTAGGGACTGGACTCTCTTAGATGTTTCCTTCCACACCAGAAAAATTGCTCCCATTCTTTTGAAAATCCATTCTATACTTGGCTGTTTTTTTGGGGTGTTGTTGGATTTGGGTTTTTTTGTTTTGTTTTTTGTTTTAATGTCTCCAAGTTTCTTTTGCAGTAAGATACAAAAGTTTTAAAAGTATTAAAAGTCTATGGACTCTGCCCAGCTGTTAATTTTTAAAAGCATGTTTGAACATTTCCAAACAGTGTTTGTGGGTGCTTTATGATTTATTTTTTTTTTAAATTTACTTATTCATATGACTGTTGGACAGGGAAGTGATTATCTTTTTACTTATTCTAACTGTATTGACACCACTTTCAATGCAATTCCTGGAATTTCATATAATGAAGCTTTCAGATACTGATCACTGTATTTATGTGGAAGTTTTGGCTATTAATCTATATTTGGAATGTTTTTTTGGATTGGATTTTTCTGGAATGTCATTCGGAGCATTGCCACCAGGTAGATTAATTTTGCAGCCAGGAGTGCATTCCAGATGCCATTCCTGTACTAATGGAGCACACCAGGGAGTTTGCAAGAGAATCTTGTAGACTCATTTGCTTTTATTCCATTACAATCTATCATGTTGCCTTACTGTGTAAAACTGGCTAGCAAGAAACTTCCACAAAACTTGCTTTTAAAATGCTCTCAGAAGTCTGATTCATTATTAGCTTTTACCATCTGGTTTACAGTTTAAACATGATGTAAATACATGAAAAAAAAGAATATTATAAAATCAGCACTTCCTATCCTGTGTTTCTCCTTTGCAGGAGGCTCTTACCCCTCAGAAGTGTATCCATCACATCATTGTCCGGGGGCTCGTGCGTATTCGCTGCGTGCAGGAGATGGAGAGGATACTTTATTTTATGACAAGGAAAGGGCTCATTAATACAGGGATTTTATCAGTCAGTCCTGACCAGTATCTTCTTCCTAAAGAATACCACAATGTAAGTTGCTGTAACAATCTCTACGGTATTAGTGCTATAAAACTACATGGGACATTTCATACTTTTTTAGTTCTGGTATTTTTGCTCATTACCCATCATATCACTCTTTTATGGAAAAATTACATCTAAAAGCAAACATATGGCTCGTTTTTCACATGGTTCTCATCTTCTTGTGATGATTGTGGAAACTACAGACATGGGACTCTTCCCAGCAAGGTTCTGTTTCTACTAAAATCTATGGAATTCAGTCCTATGGATTTGTGTTTCCCTATGAGTTTTTCAGATGGATGGGAACCTGTGAAAAATATACAGCACACTTAAGTTCTTCTCATGGCTTAGCCTTGTAATACACCTCTGCTTCCCTAGGTGAGGAAACTCCTATTCCATATTGGTTTGCAAGAACTATGATTAAAGGGTTCATATTTCTGACTGCCAATTTGCTTGACAGCACAGCACTCAGAAATCTATCAAATTACTGTATTCTGTAACAGAATATCTCATAGACATTGTAAGTTGATTTGCATTTGGAAAGTGTATATATTTTTCATTTATAAAATAGTTTTCACTTGTCAACCCAGTCTGACTGAAATCATTAAAAGGTAAGTGTGTTTCTTGTCTGGTAACTTCAGCTGAAGTTTTTTGCTTGGCTGATAATTTCAGCTGTTTCAGCTAAAAGAATTTAAGACATCTGTTTTTAAAGTCTTTCAACATTGCAACTATTTTCAAAGCTACAAGTGACCTTTTCTCTATATTCAACACACTATCATCTTTAAAAGTTATCACTGATTGGGGGCCAAGAAAGCCTAAACTTTTGAAACCTACAAGTATCTTTAACTTGAGCAAGAAGAAAAGTAAGTGTGCAATGCTAATTTATATTTTAGTTCTAACTATTTTTGTTTATTTAAATGTTTTATTATTTTTTAGAAATCTGTCATCATTGTTGGGGCTGGTGCAGCAGGATTGGCAGCAGCCCGACAACTGCACAACTTTGGAATTAAGGTAAGAATCTTTACAGTATGTCACTTAAAAAAATCAGACTTACCCTGCTTTGAGAGTGTTCTTCATCACAACAAAAAAAAATAAACCAAACCAACATTGTTTTTACAAATACTTCTGTATAGGGCATCTTAATTTGTAATTGAGTTCTGGAGAGGTGGAGTTCCTCTAAAAATAAAAAGATAAGTAAGAGTAAGTGTAGTCAGTCAGACATCCATCCAACTAGTCCAGCATCCTGTCTGTGATAAGTGGTGGATGCTGAAGGAGGTATGTGTGAATGGTGGAAATACACGAGAATGAGGGGTTTTTTTTTGACTATCCCAGGAATAAATTTCTCCAAAAGGTGTATGGACTTCCTCAGATGGACACTGCACCTGGGTTATTGTGTTTAATAGCTTGTAGCATGCCTTAAGCTAAAACTTTGAGGTTTCCTGAATAGCTCTTTAGCTTTTTTTAAAAAGAAGGCTTATTTTGTTAGTGTTGTTTCTTAAAGTAACAGTTATTTTATATGTGCATATCCCAAAGGGTAACCTTTAGAAGACAATTTAAATGAATAAATGAAAATAAAAATCCATTTAAAAAATAAATTCAAAAATGAAAACTTAAACCCAAAAATGAAAATAAAGTGTTGAGGTTGTTACTATTGCTAGATTGCTTGGTTGGGTTTTCTTTGTGTCATAGGTCATTGTCTTGGAAGCTAAAGACAGAATTGGTGGCCGAGTGTGGGACGATAAAACATTCAAAGGAGTCACTGTTGGAAGAGGTGCACAGATTGTCAATGGATGTGTCAACAACCCAGTGGCACTAATGTGTGAGCAAGTGGGTTCCCTGCAGCAGTCGTGCACAATTGCTACTGAAACACTGGGGCTAGAGCCAGGGTTGGGTGGCTGGGTAGTGGTGGGAGTTGTTTTTCATGACATGATTAAACCACTGTTCTGCATTGTAAGTCAACTCCGTGTTGCTGTGATAACTTTGGTAGCAGCTGGGAACAGGGAAAGGGCTGCAGAAAGGTTTTAGGCATGATATGGAAAGAAAAACAAGGCAGCTGCAGCTTCAGAACCAGAGGAAACTAGTTCTTTCCCCTTTTCTGGAGATAGTAATGTAAAAGGTCCCCATCAGGCTTCCTTGGAGCTGAAGAAGGTTTTGCTGTGAGAGGCTATTGCTATGTTGTCATGGTACATACTTCCATGACATACCTGCCTTTGCTCAGCCTCTATATTTCTAGTTTGATTCTGCACACTTGAAGGGTTTGTTTTGGTTTGGGGTTTTTTTTGTATTTTTTTTTAATTGATTTGGCTTGGGGTTTTTTGGGCAGGAAGCTGAACTTCTTCAAGTGGAACTGGAGTACAAATTTGGTTGAGAGAAGCATGCAAATCCAGCTCGTGCTGCTTTTTAACTATTTAATGCTCTATAGTGTCATGAGGAATCTTTTTTTAATCATGTTTTAGTTATGAGTTGAGGAGCTGTGACTTCTCAATACATTTTGGGTGTCCATCCCTTTATGGTCATTCAGTGTCATCTTTCCAGGTACAACTGTATCCTGAGTAGAGATCTGCACTGGTGACCAACAGCCTAGAGAGGTGTGAGGATATGTGTAAAACTGGAGCACACCCTAAGAAACAAGGCCTTAGGAAGAAGTCAGCACTCTATCTTTTTTTCTAGACTGACTGTAGAACTTAAACCCATCTTTATTGTGATTTGGCTCTGTTGTGTGTTTGATACAAGTGGGACAAGCAGAGCAAGATACTAGATTCAATTCCTAATAATTTCTTCCTTTCCTTGCTAATAAAATTGGCAGTAACTGGCAAGCAACATCCTGTCAATTCCTAGAATGCAGGGAACTGTTTGGGCAACAGGCACCAGAGATTTGCAGAGAATTTATTTTAATGATGATTTATAGAAAAAGGTGAGGTAGAAATGAAAAAGACTGGTTCATCGTGTTTGATTACCAGACCAAACACCTTTGTACTAGCCCCTGGCCGCACAGGGGAGTTGGAGATGAGGTTTCTGGGAATCCTTGATAAAGGAAAGGATGGAAGAGTGGGGAGAAACAGTTTGTGGACAATTAATGGCTAGAGGTATTCCAGTTTTAGGAGAATGAGAGTTTGAGTCAGTCTGACTAATTATTCAAAGCCACAGATCTCTTTTAAGTGGCATGACTTAAATCTGGGATTAAGGGATTCGCTTTACTTAACTTTGAGCAGGCTAGGCACTGTAGTTTTTCCATACTTAAAAAGCAATAAAATGTCTTTTTCTCAAGCTTGGCATTAAAATGCACAAACTAGGGGAGAAATGTGACTTGATCCAGGAAGGTGGAAGGATAACAGATCCCACTATTGATAAACGTATGGACTTTCATTTCAATGCCATCCTAGATGTCGTCTCTGAGTGGAGAAAAGATAAAACCCAACATCAAGATGTTCCTCTTGGTGGTAAGTGGGAGATGATGTACTGCAAAGTGAAGATGCTGGCTGTGTTCATAGAGTTTTATATTAAATTGGCTTTTGCACTGGACAGTTTTAGGAGCATATGGCTGTATGCCTGACCTTAAATCCAACCTGGCTCTAGGACAGCCAAAGGAAGATGGACTGTCATACACACATAGACCAAAATATAGCTTGTAACTTTTAAGAAAACCCGATTTTAAGGCTTTTTGAATACTATATGACTTCTGATGTAGTGTCTTGTTCTTATGAAGTAGCTGTTTCAGTATAACCAGTGGCACTAGCAGTTCAAAAGTCTTGCTTCTTGCTGAAGTAGGCCATAGCTAGCCATAACTCTCATACTTTTGACTAATCTGTCTTAAAATGAGACTGATCAAAGCCTTCTGCTGGCAAGGATAGTCCCATCTCCACTGGCAACGCCTCCCACCACACTTCGAGTGTGCAAGCACATTCTGTAACAAAAATAAACTTGATCAGAAAAGTCTGCCTCCCAAATCTTCTCAGTGTGGATTCTGTAAGACAGAATTAGCAACCCAGTGAACTCTGGGTCAAATTTCTCATTTCTTTTGGTTTTGAAAAAATTATGCAGGATTTATTTGCAAAGATCCCCCATTTTCTTGAAGTGTATTTTCCTTGAAATATCTTCAACTGTATGTTGAGAACAGTTCTGCAGAGAGGGACTTGGGGGTGTTGGTGGATGAAAAACTGAATATGAGCTGGCAATGTGTGCTCCCAGCCCAGAAAGGCAATTACATCCTGGGCTGCATCAAGAGAAGAGTGGCCAGCAGGGAGTGAAGTGATGGGATAACGGTTTTGAACTGAGAGAGGGTAGATTTTAGATTTACCAGGAGTAAATTCTTCACTGTGAGGGTGGTGAGACACTGGAGCAGGCTGCCCAGGGAAGCTGTGGATGCTCCATCACCGGATGTGTTCAAGGCCAGGCTGGATGGGGCTTTGAGCACCCTGGTCTAGTGGGAGGTGTCCCTGCCCATGGCAGGGGGGTGGAACTGGATCTTTAAAGTCCCTTCCAATGCAAACCATTCTGTGCTTCTGTGATAGCTAAACAATTCCTCTCCTGTCTCAACGGGCTAGTCCAGCTGTGCTGTTGCAGAGTGTGTTTATTTCTTTCAAATCACTTCAACATCTTTTTTTTCAGGAAGCTATGTAGGCTTCCTTTTCACAGAAGATTTTACTATAGAAACCTATGATTAAACAACAAAGTTGTACTTTATCACCAGAAGGATCTTGTGGTTTTTTTCTGAGAAGAAAAACATCTTAATGCAAATTAGCAACAAGTTTGAAAATCTATGATCCAGAGAACAGCATATTGAAATACAGTAGGACTTCTGATGAATCATGACATATTCTTCTTTTAAACATGTTCTCTCACAGAAAAAATACAAGAGATCTATAAAGCCTTTGTTCAGGAGTCTGGTATCCAGTTCAGTGAGCTGGAAGAAAAAGTACTCCAGTTCCACCTCAGTAATTTGGAGTATGCCTGTGGCAGCAATCTCTCTCAGGTGAGTCCTGACTGCTGTGGTCTGGAGTGGTTGGAAGTCACATTGAAAAATCATCTGATCTGACCCATGTTTCCAAAGGAAGAATCAGCTACCCCTAAATTCTTCCTCCATCCCCAACCTGTTCTTTAAAAGCACTGAGACACTGACTCCAGCTCTGCCATAGGGAATCTGGTGGGAGTTCACAGAGGCTTCCAGCAAGATCCTCTTCTAGCACAGATGTTGAGAGTAGAAGGTGCAGTGGAGAGGGGTGCTTGGCTGAGATCCTGAGTGGTAGGACTCACAGAAGGGTCACTCTTCCTCCAGTGTTGTGTGTGACTTCTGCTTCTCAGCTCTGTGTTTCAAACACGGGTATTTCCCTGCCTTGCTCTGTATCTGGAGAATAAAGGCATTTGACTTGTGATGTGTTCCGACCCCCTGGTGGTGGGCCCCGGTTCACCACTCCCAGGTATTCTGCTGACTGTGTGATACTGGGCTTTCCTCACCACGCCAGTTTTAACCAGGCAGGTTCAGGAAATACCCAAGTATGATGTTTGCACTGCAGTATTGACTCAGTCCTGTTGCTTGAGCAGAAGGTATTTAGAGTCAACTGTACTACAGCAGTGGGACAGCTGATGGGTACGTGCACAAATCTGATCTGAACTGAGAAGCCCACAAAAACATAACAAAAATACAACACAGTGCCACACCTGGGCAGTCAGTGGAAAAGGTTTTGATACATCAAGCTTTCACCCTTCACAAGAACCCAGGGGAAATAAGAAAAGTGTTAAAATCTATCTTGCCTTCAATCTTACAGTCAAAATATGAAGTAAATTCAACCGCAGTGATAGGGACTGGCATGTGAATAGCAGTTTGAGAATTGCTTTGGATTTTTCACTGTTAAGTGGTGATTTCTTAGCGCAAATGTTACTCCTGTACCGAGTTTGCAGGGGTGGGTGGGAGAAGGTCAGTGAAAGATATCATGGAATAACCTCCAAAGTGACAGAAAGATTCCACTGGGGGTTTTTAATCTTATTTTCCCCTTCATACTGGGAAACAAAATATTTCCATTTTTATTTGGAGTCTTAAGGCTGTAAAATCCAGTTTCTTTAAGAGAAAGAAAAATGAAATAAATAGACTTCCATCCACCTGAATTTTTGTACTACTTGTTTTCTCTACCAAGCAGAACTATAAATTACCTGCTAGTGACCAACTCCTGTTAAGACATTTCTTAATCCAGCAATCCATATGTTGTGTAGCTGCCTTGGGTAAATAAACTGTTTGCTTTTGTCAGTGCTGCCATTCTTTTGTTTGTTTGTTTGTTTTGTTTTGTTTTGTTTTTTTTTTCCAGTTGTGATGTGAATTAGGGTGGCTACTTTGAAACCATGAGACTTCTGCTAGTACCTGTGTCCCCTCACCAGTAGAGACAGCTAGTTCTGTTCTGTCCACAGGTATCTGCACGCTCATGGGACCACAATGAATTCTTTGCCCAGTTTGCTGGGGATCACACTCTTCTAACCATGGGATATTCTCCTGTGATTGAAAAGCTGGCAGAAGGGCTGGACATCCGGCTGAACCTCCCAGTGAGTCTGGAAAACATTCCTGCAGTGCTTGTCTTGGATTGCTTTGAGACACCCAGTCCTATCTTTGTGTTCTTTTGTGCCTGGGATTATTTCAGCTTGCCTTTAAGAAAAGAGAGGAGGATTTCAGCATTTCTGGAAAGCCCTTTTGAGGACTATCAGTACTTAAATATTATGATATGATGAGTTTATATTTTAGAATCATGAGGATTTTTCTTTTTTAGCTTCAATAGAAGCTATTTTTTTTTTTTTTTTTCCTTTCAGTATTTCTCTGGAAATTAATATTCTTCAGTTTGTAGTTTTCAGACTGGTGCTGTGTTAGCCATTTTTGTCTGAATTTGCATTGCACATGTAGATTTTTTTAGTATAATCTTCATTTTGTCTTTCAATAGGTACAGAGTATTGACTATTCTGGTGAAGAAGTACAGGTCACTACTGCAGATGGGACAGTGTGGACAACACAAAAGGTACCCAGTTTGCTTCAAGATTAAGGATTTTAGGGAACACAAGAACAATATTGACCACAGTGCCTGTCCTTTTTGTCTTTTTTTTCCTCAGAAGACTATTTAGTCCAGTTTCTCCCACTCAAAGATGAAAACTCCTGTATTCTAGTGACCCGTATTTGGATGTCCTAGAGCCTATTTTTCATTGAGCATGCTTGAGTTTTGAGTACTAGTTCCTTTGAAGAACTAAGCACTATAAAGGTAGTACTAAAAATGTGAAGCAAACAGATGTGTTTTTTGAAGGCACAGTTGTTTTCTGGTTTGACTCCCTGATCAGCTTCACCCCGTTTAGCATGTGAATCTGCTCTAATTGTTCCCTTTGATACATAAGACTTGACAACCCACATTTCTCAGTCTCCCTTGTTCCCTGTATCCCCAACCTGCCTCATGCTGCATCATTTAGCTTTTAGGAATTTTTAAAATTGTACATAAACTTGATCAAGATTGGTTTGACATCAGGAGTGTTACTGAGCATATTTTAAAGAGAAAGGGTTATGGGGAACCACAATCCCTCCTTTCAAACAGCTTGGGTTATCTGAGAGCCATTGCCTGTGATTTTCAGGAGGTGTTACAATTGGTAGCATGGTTAACCACTCTGCTACAAGCAATTCAACAGACTACAGCTTAAAAGCAGTGAACTCTGTAATTGTAACACTGTAAGGCATGTGTTTCCCTTGAATGGGGAGTAAAACCAGACACTAAGCTAGAGATGTCTGGTGAATATTATGCTGCATCCTACAAGAATAATCCAAGATTGTTAGGAGGATGCTGTGAGGCTTAAGGGCATTATTCAGCTTTTTCTACTGTTGTAATTATTTCTTTCAGGTATTAGTGACTGTGCCACTGGCCCTTCTTCAGAAAAATGCCATTCAGTTTAATCCTCCACTGTCAGAAAAAAAAATTAAAGCCATTAATAGTTTGGGAGCAGGAGTCATTGAGAAGGTGAGTCATTTCAGAGTGTATTTTATTTTCTTTTCATAGAAGCATTGGCTGCTTTGTCCCTGTTGCTTTTGCTGTGTATTTCTCAGGATTTATTATGCATTTGGTTTTACTTGCATGTAAGAGAGCAGAATGTGACTGAGGATCACATATTTAGGTCAGCTTTGTCAGGGGCCCACTTTCAACGTCTCCAGCAAACACACAGAGCATGGGGAATGACCAGGAGGAGGCAGAGGTGGAGACATGCACACTCCTGCAGGGCTCTGATCTTACTGGCATCACAGGGACATGGTGGGATGGCTCCTGTGTCCAGAGTGCTCGAGTGGAAGGGTATAGTCTCTTTGGGAAGGACAGGCAGGAGAGATGAGGGGGTGTCACCCTCAGACTCAGTGGGCAGCTGGAGTGCCTGGGGCTCTGCCTGGGCGTGGGTGAGAGCTCATGGGGCAGGGTTAAAGGCAAGGCAGGGACAGGGGACAGTATAGTGGGGGCTGCTGCAGGCCACCTGACCAGGAAGACAGAGAAGATGAGGCCCTCTATAGACAGACAGGAACAGCCTCATGCTCACAAGCCCTGGTCCTCATGGGGGACATGAACCACCACCCCAATATCTGTTGGAGGGACAACACGAGAGGGCCTAACCAATTCAAAAGGTTCCTGGAATGCATTGATGCTAACTTCCTTCTCCAAGTGATAGAGAAGCCAACAAGGAAAGGTGCTGTGCTGGACCTGTGTCTCACCAACAAATAGGGGCTGGTGGGGAATGTGAAGCTCAAGGGCAGCCTTGGCTTCAGTGATCACAAAAGGGTGGAATTCAAGATCCTTAGGGCAGCAAGGAGGGTGCACAGCAAGCTCACTACTCTGGACTTCAGGAGAGTGGATTTTGGCCTCTTCTAAGTATCTGCTTGGTAGAGCACCATGAGATAAAGCCCTGGAAGGAAGAGGGTCCCAAGAAATCTGGTTATTGTTCAAGGATCACCTCTGCCAAGCCCAGAAGCAATGCATCCCAACAAAGAGGAAGTCAAGCAAAAATGCCCAGGGGCCTGTGTGGATGAACAAGGAGCTCCTGGACAAACCCAAACTCAAAAGAGGAGCAAGGGTGGAAGCCAGGACAGGTAGCTTAGGAGGAATACAGAGGAAAATGTCCAAATGCCAGGGATCAGATTAGGAAAACTAAAGCCCTGATAGAATTAAATCTGGCCAGGGATGTCAAGGGCAACAAGAAAAGCTTTTGTAGGTACATCAGTGACAAAAGGAAGACTGGGGAAAATGTGGACCTTCTTTGGAAAGCAATGGGAGACCTGGTTAGCTGGGATATGGAGGAGGCTGAGGAACTCGGGGACATCTTGCTTCAGTCTTCACCAGCAAGGGTTCTTGCTACACCCCCCAAGCTGCAGAAGGCAAAGGCAGGGACTGGGAGAACAAACAACTGCCCACTGTAGGAGATCAGGTTGAAGACCATCTAAGGAACCTGAAGGTGCACAAGTCCATGGGACCTGATGAGGTGCAGCTGCATGTCCTGAGGGAATGAGCAGATGAAGCAGCTAAGCCACTATCCATCGTATCATAGAATCATAGGGGTTGGAAGGGACCTTGAAAGATCATCTAGTCCAACCCCCCAAGTATCTGAGAAGTCATGGCAGTCCAGTGAAGTTCCTACTGACTGGAAAGGGGGAAACATAGCCCCCACTTTTAAAGAGGGGGGAAAAGGAAAGCCTAGGGAACTAGAGGTCAGTCATTCTCACCTCTGTGCCTGGCATGATCATGGAGCAGATCATCATGGAAACTATGCTACGGCACATGGAAATTAAGGAGGTGATTGTTGACAGCCAACATGGCTTCACTAATGGCAAATCATGTCTGACAAATCTGGTGACCTTCTGTGATGAGATGACAGCACTGGTGGATAAGGGAAGGCTTTTGAGCAATATATATATATATATTTTGATAATATATATCATGATGGTCTTAGATCTTCCTGAACTCTACTAATATGCTTATTCTAGGTCCTTTCAACCTAATAAACACACAGACTGCTTCAGAAGAACTATTTAAGAATTAAATCCATCTCTTTCTCTCTTTCTCTCTCTAGATTGCCTTGCAATTTCCTTACAGGTTTTGGGACAGTAAAATTCAAGGTGCTGATTTTTTTGGTCACGTTCCACCCAATTCCAGCCAACGTGGGCTCTTCAGTGTTTTCTATGACATGGACCCAGAGGTATCATATGCTAGCTGTGTTTTCTGTTGGCCCTTCAAAACTCAGTTTGGAATCTAGGTGCAAGAATTACTGAACAATGAAATTTTTCTTCTTCCCCTCCACTCCTGCAACTGTTAGGAGTGGAAGCAGTGTTATTTATAAAGAGAAAGCTGATTGATAGTGCATTGTAATAAATGGGAATGTGTTCCTACATTTGGTTGCAAAATAATATACGAGCAAGCTAATGCTTTTATTCTCAAACTATCTTGAAAAAAAAGCCTGTGCTACCTGACTGTAGATGTACTAATATGGGAACAGTTTAGGACTTCTGTTCCCTTATCTAAATCAGCTAAAAATCCTGTTAAAAAGATCATGCTGGCTTATTAACACTTAATAGCTTGCATTAACCTGAGTAACTACGTGGAATGGCAGAAGAAAAGACAAGCACTAGGCTTTGTATGAAGCTGAGGCCTCTAGGGTCAGTCCCAAACTCATGAATTGCAAAACAATTTGAACCAATGCATTGACATCATGTTTCTCTTCCCTGCCAGTTCCAAGCAGACACATTAAACATTTGTATCTTACCTCTTCAAGCTTTTATAACTGCTGCTTACTACTTGGTAGGAATTAAAAAGCCACTTTGTAACCTTATGGCTTGCTCCAAAAGGAAACCACCCTGTGAAGATCATGCTCTTACCACACCATCTGTACCTGTATATGACTTTTGCTTAGATGAGGTTTCTCTTCAGTGCTTTTAAGCTCATTCTACGTGAGGTTCACTGTGCTGGTGCTATCCAGAGAGACTAGATGCAATGCCTAATTTGCCTGATAGCTGCTTGGTGTCAAGTTTAGTAACAGAAGAATTGCCTGGTGTGAAGAAGAGAAGGGAAGAGTTCTGTAAAGGAGTTGAGAACCTGTGTGCTGTTCTGTAGTCACCACGTCATCTTTGAAACTTCTGCATGGTGGCACATTTCCTGAAGTGGAAGGAAACATGAGTAGAACTGAGCCTTCGTCTGAGTTCCTGTGCCGAAGTCTGCTGATATGAACTTAGTACTGGCCCAATCCAAAACATGGGCATTTAAATAGATTCTCTTTGTTACCACCTTTTGAAACAGCAGTAGGATTGAGGTGGAATTTTGGCATGGCACTGGAGCCTCAGAAGTCTGTCACTGACTTCTGAAGACTGTAAATTTAAAATCTTGTGGTGTAGCCTTTAATCAGGTAGATTTTGGTGAAAACAGGAATTTTTGGTTAA
>NW_008602102.1:0-12848 GCF_000691845.1 Merops nubicus
ATTTCCTTGGAGTGCCCTGATGCATCGTCCATCAAGCTAGTCACTTGATTGCAGAAGGTTACTAGATTAGTTAAGCATGATTCCCCCTTTATAAAGCAGATCTGGATATAATGACATGACTAGCTGACAAACACTAAAACTGGGTATAATTAACCCACCTTTGCTTCGTGCTAGCCACAGTGAGATGAGACTTCAAAATCCATATGAATAAGAGAATGAGTCTGAGTAATAGTAAGAGAATATGCTAACAGACAAGATGAATAACAGACAGTCACACAAATACCTGCAGCTTATTTGTGCATATGTATTTAATGTATACATTTGCATTCGTTGCACTCTGGGAGTCATAGGCCAGTATTTTTCATGCATGATCCACAACAAATGTTTCTTTTCTGTGAAGTAGACCACGCCTCAGCAGAGATCTTATTGACAGCTGACAGGTCTAGGGGCTTCATATAAAACATGGAAAAAACAAGCACTTAAAGAGAATTTTTTTTTTTTTTAAAGAAGAAATAATAAGAACAGAATAAATGTCTTATTAGGTAACATGCAATGGCTCATCTTGCATAATATTCGTTCAGTGGCAGTAGGATCTGATATTTAAGGATAGCACAATGGACCTGGCCATTTTTTGTTCTCTGTTCCTTTCATATTGCCCCAGCATCTTAAACTGCTGTGTTAGGGAAATTAGACCATACAATTTGTCTTAGTTCTTTTATCATTCATTTCTGAACCTGGTGTCCATATACCTGTTTAAACACTCCTTGGCCCTGTCCTTACTATTTGCCCTTTAACTTCCTGTAGCAACAAATTCCAAAATTTCTCAAGTCTCTGTGTAAAGACTTTTTAGAATCTGTTTTAAACTGATCCCTTTCTACTTTTATTCAATGTCCCCTAGCTCACACAATGAGGATTTAAGTAACAGTTTGTTTAGCTTGTCCATTGCCTTTGTGATTCTGTAAACCTCTTTCATACCCCTCATACAGCCTCCTTTCTGCTCTCCAAACTGACAAGTCTTTAGTGTTTCAGTTTCTCCTCATAAGGCAGATGCTTCATGATCTTGAAATGTTTAGCTACTTATCCCTGTACCGTTTTGAACCCCATCACATTCCCTTTGAATGGCAATGGCCAGAGCTGTACACCGTGTTTTTTGTACAGCATCAAAGCAGTGCCTTCTGCCATGTTCTTAATACCGAGCCTGATGACGTTCAGCAGTCTCTTGACATATTCTGGCTGCAGTTGCACACTAAGCTGCTGATTTCAGACAAATATCAAACAGGGACTCTAAGATCTTTTTGTAGAGTTGAAATTACCAGGTCTGAGTTCTGAGCACTGATGTGCCAGGCATAATTTAGAGGAAAGTCATTCATTATAAGGAGAACAAATGAAGACAATTTGTACTGTCTTGACACTCAGGAGCCTACTCCACTCCTCGACTCTACCTGCAAGCTGGTAAGCTCTTCCACCTTCTCCTGTTCATCCTGCTCAGTCACAATGGAGACGTAAGCCATGCACCAGACCTCCTTCAGACACGCAGTTTCCCCAGTTCTTTACTCCTCTCATGCATTTGCCACACATCGCACTCCCCACATGTAGGCCCCACCTCCAGAACACATAGTTTGTGCGTCCTCCTACTCTCCCACTGTTCTGTATCAACCCCAAATATCTACACATTTCCTCACTACTCTTTCCAACCTCCAAGACTCCAGCCTTTTACCTTCTCATTTGTACATTTCTTCCCTCATTTTTACGAGTTCTTTGGGCCTTCCTAGAGCAAGATCTTCAAGGATCTTTCATATAAGGCAGGGTCTTGGATAGCACAGAAAATCATCATGCAATAACTGATTTGTACTAATTTATTCATGTATAAGACACCAAGCAATGGCATCTGTGCCATCCAATATTCAGAAAGGGGTTGAAGCCACATGCTTATCCCAGGTGGCTCACCAGAACACGGCCAGATGTGGTATTTTGTCAGCCCAAGCCTTTTTGTGTGGCAGACTCTGTTTTGTCTATTTGGTATATAGTCTTACTATGTTCCTATAAAGGCTGTGGCTAGGCCACAGGAGTAGCTCTTATCTTGTCCTTATAGTATATCCTGGGATGGGGAAAGCCATCCTGAAAGAAGGGAAGATTGTGCCTTCCCTTTGGGATCACCCAGCATGCACAACAGGGAGCATTTTCCAGATTGAAATGAACTTGAAAGGGAGGTGGTGGCAATCAGGATGCCCGCAGTACTGCTGGGGTTAGGAAGATGAGGAAGGGAAAGGAAGTTCTACATCACCTCCAAAGAGTCTAATTAGGTAGTGAGACACCTTAGCTGAATAGAGCAGGGCAAGGTATTATGGCTAACAGAGAATGTAATTCACAGCATCCACTTCTTTATTTCACTAAAATAATGGAAAATGTGTTACAAAAAGCAGTCAGCTTCTGCAGAATCACCACAAAGTCTCAGACATCTGAGCTGCTCAGGTGGCCCTTTCTCAATGTACACAATATCTGTGAGGTGTAGCACCTAAGCTAAAATAATTTTGGACTTATTTTCAAATAAGAGAACTCATCATTACTTCAGACTGGCATTTACTTCTTTATTGTGAGATAATAAATGCAATGTATAATAAATGCTTGGTCTATAATTCTCTTTTTGAGAGATTTAAAACAGATTTTGGCACTTCTGGCAGTTTTATTTGTGTATATTTTCTAACTTCTTTTCATGCATTCATCTCTCAGTAATCATTGGTACTTATCATCAGGTAATTAAGCAATAGAATTCACAGTAACGGCAAATTATGGAAGGGAACTATCTAGGAGCACTGAGATAGAAATAGAAGTTTCATAGACACATTTTTTAAAAGATTAATTTCTCTGTCTCAGAATATGTCACCCTTTAGCTATTCAAGATGAAGAGCAAACAGCTAAGTGAGAAGGATTATTCCACATTTCCTAGCTGCAAGATTCCTCTGCTATTCATCACTGGCTGCTCCAAGGGATCATAGGTCTGACTCAGAATACAGTTCCTGTGCACAGAGCAACTAACAGTTAAAAGCCAGATCTTAACACATAGTCAGCTCCTACATTTACAGCACTTACTTTACTTTAATACTGCTAAATCTAGCGATATCCCAGGTGCAGCTTATTGATGTAGCTCATATCACCACAGGGAAAGTTCACATCTGAAGAGCAGAGGATGGAAAGTTAGGCTTTATCTGTTCCAAAATGTCTAAAATGCAATTTTCAGAAACTTTTTCTCACCTTTATCTCCTTCCATTGTTACTGCAGAGTTTGCAAGAATTTTATCAGTTCTTTACTCTGACATGCAAAACACAGCTCTTTGTACTTTTAAAAAAATTAATAAATTCCCATGTGTGCTGTTGGTTTGTACACCCATAAGACTGCACCTGTTTCATGCTACACAGTAAGTACCACTGTGTGGAAAAACAACACCTGACAGCCAAATAGCTCATGGCCTTTAAAACAACTATAACAGAAAAATCTTGCAGAAGTTAATTATTTTCATTCAAGTGAAGCAAAATAATTTTGGTTCACAATAATAACACTGTTCAGGAGTTGCAAAGAGATCTACACATGGGCAAGATTAAACTACTCCCTCCCAGTGGAAGAAGACCAGCTGCATGAAATAACTCAATTATTTATTTTCTTTTTACCAACAAAACATATCATGCAGCCGGTATTTATACAAGTGGGCCAAACACTGACTGCTCAGGGCTTTTTTTTTTTCGTGTTTCTTTTTCATCAGATGTGAAGTTTTCTGGATTTGAATTTGGTTTTTCAGATTTCTTCCAGGTGCGGATTTTTGGTTGGCTGGTTGGTTTTGTTTGTTTGTTTCTTTCTTTCTTTCTTTTTGTTTTGTATTGGTTTGGTTTTTTGTTTGTTTTGTTTAGTTGTTGTTGTTGTTGTTTGGTTTTTCTTTGTACAGAATGGAAATAAAGAGGAGGAGACACATTTTCAGACTGGTGTAAATATACAAAAGGAGACCTGGCTGGAACAAGGTTTTTCCTTACTAATGATTTAGATCAAAGAGAAGTTTGCTTTCTTTTGAGTGTGAGTCCCAGCTAAGAGCAGCCCTGGGAAGAAAGAAAGACGGAGCTGGACAGAAAATGGGTGAGGAGAATGCTTACTCTTGCTGCTGCTGGGGACCCAGGCAAAGAATTACTCATTTTGAAGGCCCATTCCCTCCTCTCTTTTTCAGCCTGATTCATAACCTCACATATCCCATTTCAGAACACAGCAGCAGTGGCTGGCACATTTTTAGGGGTCTGGTAGAATTAAATAGGGCTTTAGACTCTTGTGCTTCAGAGTGGAGCGTACAGCAAGGCTGGACCATCATGGAACCAATGTATGTTTGTAACAAGTAATCCATGATCCAGGGGGACTTCCTGTTAACCATGACTATAAGAGATAGCACATGAATGTTCATATCTAGGTACCTTAACTTTTCATTTTTATACTTTTGTTTATTTCTATGCTTTCCAAGTCCTTAATTATTATGCCAAATTTGTGTCCGTGAAAGTAAAGAATTGTGCATATAGTTTCTAGTATTCATTAAGGGAACAGATGGCTTAGAGTATATATTAGCACTACTGGTGTAAATCCAGCCATCTGAATAGAGATTGAAAGCTATTTACAGCCAATACATTTTTAATGATTCCTGTATCAGTTTGATAATGATATCAGTTAATGAGCTGAATGAATACAGATCTGGTTCCTACCTCATAAATTTTTTACCCTGCTATGCACTAATTGGCAAAGGTAACAGGTTGTTCTAAGAACCCTAACTGAATCTTGATTTTGCTGATGTTAAAACACAAAAAAAAATGACGATGAATCAGGAGACTGAACAAAACACACCAAGGCAGTACGTACGAGTTTGCTGTTTGTTTTTGTTTGTTTGGTTGGTTTTTTAAATATTTTAGCAAAGCTTTTGATACTATCTCTCACAGTATCTTTCAGATATACAGCTAGATGTGTACATAATATGATGGGTGGACAAGTGGCCGAAAGGTTGAACTAAAATTGTTGTAAATGAGGTGACAGCAGGCTGGCACCCTGTCCATAGTGGTGTTCTCCAGGGCTCAGTTTCAGGGCCAGTTATTTTCAATATTTTTATCAATGATCTGGACACAGGGGTTGTGTGCACACTAAGTAAATTTGCTGATGATAAATTAGGAGAAGCTGTTGATTCCCTCAAGGGTAGAGAGGACTTACAGAGTGATCTTTAGAGCGCAGGATAAACATTGATTGTATGAAATTTAACAAGAATAAATGCCAGATTCTGTACCTAGGATGGTGTAATCCTGGATGTACATATAGATTCAGGGACAAGAGGATGGAGTACAGCCCTGCAGAAAGAGGTCTGGGGATTTTGGATGCTAGTAAGCTCAATATGAGTCAACAAGGTACCCTGGCAGCCAAAAGGACCAACAGCACCTTGGAGTGCATTAAACACTCTTCAAAAGAGGTGATTGTTCTACTACACTCAGCACTGCTGCAGCCTCACCTCAAGTATTGTGTGCAGTTTTGGACTACACTATGTAAGAAGGCCATAAAAATATTAGAATATCCAAAGGCCAACAAAGATGGTGAAATAACAATAGGGCATGATGTACAAGGAGTGGCTGAGGATACTAGGTTTGTTCAGGTTAAGGAAGAGGAGACTGAGGAGTGATCTCATTGCTGTCTACAGCTTCCTCAAGAGAGAGAGGTGCTGATCTCTCCTCTCAGGTGTCCAGTATAAGACACAAGGCTTAAAACTGCATTAGGAAGTTCAGACTGGATATTAGGAAAAAGTTTTTCCCTGAGAGGGTGATCAAGCATTAGAACAAGCTCCCCAAGGAAGCAGTCATGGTCCCAAGACTGTTATGTTCAAGAAGCATCTAGACAATGCTCTTAGTTATGTGGTTTAACTTTTAGGTTGCCCTGATTGGAGTAAAGAGTTGGACTCCTGTGATTCTTGTGCATCCTTTCCAACTCAGGATTTTCTTTTACTTCTAATTTTGTTTGGGCTTTTAAGATACTCACTCACCACATGCACCAGCTTTTCTCTGCAACAAGTACATTAAAAGCAATGGACAAACAGGTTGGCATTAAAAGTGAATGGACAACTGTGTCTTAAACAATAAGTGGAAATGGAATGTTCCACTTAGTTCCAGATAAGTTCAACACTGTAAAACAGAAAGTCCTGCCCATCTCCCACTTAAACTCAGGTATGTGCTTCAGCCCTGCAGCACCCTAGGCACCCCTACGCTTCTACCTGGGGTTGCCAGTGCCCCAGGGTGCTCTCTCTGGACCTGCAAGGACCATCCCTGCCACAGATGCCCCTCCTCAGGGCAACCCTGCCAGGGTGCCCAGACAACTACACAGAAGGCATTTGTAACCTTATCCTCTTAAATGTAAAAGTAACAATCCGGAAAGAACCAGAGGTGAAAAATGACCTACTTTTATTCTTCCTACTTAATTTCTGGCAAAATATAATTTTCAGTTCTGCAAAAGAAGGAGTGAAAAAGGGTCTGCCAGATCACTCATGTGAGGCAATGTATGCAAGCATTGGATGAATGGAGCCTGGCCTGAGCATGTGGAAGTTTCTTTCCCAATACTGAAAGCAGAAGGCCACAAACACCACAGGCATTTCCCTGCTTCTGGATCCTTAAATGATCGGTATTACAGGAGAACAGCTTATCTTTAAATATTTACATATATCAATACTTCCATTAATGCCTTTTCTTTTCCTCACTGATTTTCCACAAGACTATTTAGAAGCTGTTGACACGGCTCATTGCTGGTGAACAACCACCAAGAAAGAACTGCGTTTTTACTTCAGAGCTGTGGGGAAGAAATTTTTTTTTTAAATATATACTAAAATTTTTTTATTTATTTACCAAGATGGTAGAGGAATGAGCTTAGCTTCCAGGTTCACTCAAAGGAATATTGTTCATGAGCAACGTAACATCTTGCCATACTTCGTAAGGTCACATTATATCATCACAAACTAAAACCTGTACAGTCCAATAGCGCCATGGCTTCTGAGTCTTGGCATATTTATTTCCTCTCAAATAATTCCTTATTTGACTTATTTAGTTTAATGAATATTTAGCTTTCTTAAACGTCAATTTCATTTTGATTATACTTGCTCATTTATCTTTTTATTTTATATTCATCTCTCAACATGCCCATGTAGAGCATAATTTCTTTTGCCCTATTCATACAATTTTACAAATCTTGTATCTCTGTATAAGTCATATATTTACATATATATAAAATATGATTTTTTTATAAGCAAAGGTATTTTTCCTCTTTCCCCCAAATCTGTCAGTACTGTCCCTCAATTTTATAATTTTCTAATCAACCACCTAACCTCTTGAGGCTTTAGACCTAATTTCTTCAGCTTCACTGTTCCTTTAGATATTTTTTGTATCTCTACTCAAAATCTACCTTCTTGGCTTTTATATAATTTTAAGTTCTTCTAAAAGCTTTTGAGAAATATACAGTAGCAACCATCTCACCATAATTCCAGATACACACTCTGAAATAAAGAATATAAATCTTTTTAATATATTTACTTCAGCATGATATTAAATCTTAAATCAAATATGGACCTTTTCCAACTGTAATGTGTATTTTTAGCTATATTAGCCACACCTCTTACAATCACTTACTGTTTTATTGAAAATTCATCTTCACTGGGCAACATGCTTACTTACTGATAAAGGTGACCAGTACTAATACCAATGGGTTCTGAATTTTGCTGAGGATACTTTATTTTTTTTTTTTTTAAAAAAAGGTCTAAGCCAAAATAATGTTGAGTAATGATTAAGCAAAATGTCTTGTTTTTATAGAAGTGCCCTTTTCAAACTTTCTTTTTGGAATGCAAAACCTATCACTTTAATTATATGTCTAATATCAGGGGATATGAAAGTGTATATTAAATTAATGAAATGGATTACCTCAGTTACACAGTGGTTATTAACAGGAAGAGCTCCCAGTTTTCATATTATGTACATCAGTAACTTTAATTGCATTAGGCTGAGCTAGGAGAGCTATTTTAGGAGATATTTCAACAGCACAACAATTTCTGCTGGCTTTTTGCCTGCTGTAGCTCAATTTCTGAGGGTTCCCTCATAAATGCTAACTTATTATTTCTGTCAGTCATGCTTTAGCAAACAGAGCCTCATTAAAACTACCCTAAAGTGGCTTCAGTTTTGAAAACTCTCCCTTGATGTCTCCATGAGACAACTGGTGCTGGAGGGCTATTTCTTACATTTGGGTTAGGAGATAAGACTGTTATAGAGTGTGAATTTACAGAAAGACCAGTTTTGGGGCCAGCAGCAGTAAAAATGATGGACTGTGATGAGCTCAGGCTTTGTAGGATAGGATACAAAGCTGCCTATGATATTAAAAGTATGAGGCAAATTAGCTTTTAAATTATGGTTTGCAAGCACTGATACACAAGTGTAAAATCAATTAGCTGTCAGCTATTGGTTAATAGTGCCTCAGTGACCTGCCTTGTTCATGCTGGGAGTTGTAAGCACAGGTTTATAATGGGGATGGCACAGTGTTTCTTCGTGGCCAATAACATAGTACATGGTGAAGCAAATTTATCAGAAGCTCCTGGAAAAAGAAGGTAAACATCTTGAAATAGATGCGTATTGGTGAGATCCTACACAGTTATAAACAAGCTTCAGATTCTATGCGAGGCTGAGGGGGCCTGACCAAAAATATTTCCCGGGGTTTGTTCTTGAGGACATAGAGACAGATTCATCCTTCATGTAACTTTAGGAAAGATACTTGTCTCTAGCATACATCTGCCTACATGCATGGAAAATATCATTCAACGACCTTACTGATCTGCTGCATTACAACACTGGATGCCTGCAATTTTAAGAACATTTTCCTTAGATTTGAAGGTAGCTTTGGTAAAGTTTTCCACAGGTTAAGGGCTAAGGGAAGAACACGAACAGAGTAATGGAGGAGGCTCATGAGGACTGAATGTGAGTTGTTACTCTTTCTTATCCTAAAGGACCTGAGAGCATCCTAGGAAACATTCAAGGATTTAGAATATAGGGAGAAAAAGCAGACTCAGCCCAAATCCTGTAACAAAACAACAGTGTTTTCATACAATTATGAGCAGGTGGAGATCCCTCTAAGTGGAAAGACAAGACTTGCATTTGTGCACAGTGCAACTGTGTGAGCTTCATCCCCAGACACTGATAATACATTTTTCCCCTAGGCCTAAACACACAGCAGAAAAAAAGGAGTAAAATGTGATGTAGCTTTAAAAATGGATAAGTTACTCTGGATAAACTCCTAAAATTGTACCCCATATTGGACAGGACGTAAGAATTGAATTGCCTATCTACAGTTCATTTTTCTTTGTGTAGGTGGTTATATGGCCCTATTTTTTCATAGTATCTCACCAAGTCAGAAAAAATTAGTTTATCCTCACAACCTTGTTATTTAAATCCTATACAAATGGGGAACTTGAACTTGAAACTCTGTTCCACAAAACACTTAATATGTCTACTGTGAGAGATGGAGAGGGTCTAAGTGCTGAAGTGGGAAACTGCAGAAATGCCAACTCATCAGGAAATTAAGGCTACCAATATTCTAGTTTCTCAATTCCTTTTATTAAAATTCTTTAAGTAAAAGACAAGAGTCCTGTTGCCTACTACATAAGTGTCTTTCTGGGAATAATGAAAGGCTAATAAAAATCATAGACATATATATATGAAAGAGATAGAGGTACCTATATGCATGGATGCGTTTAACGTAGAAATACACTACGTGTTTTCTTCAAACAGTGATATAAAACAAGAAAAAAACTCAAGGCAGTGCCAGCTGCCTCCCTTTCTTTATCTATACAGTCTTATGAACATAGCTGAATGAGATCTGAATGCAGGGGACAAGTGCTGATCCATTTAGGAGGACATCAGGATGGTGTAATTTAAGCAGTGGTATCAAAGACAACAGATCTGGCATTGCTGAGTGCGCACGGATGATGGATGGTACTAGATATGCATGGGTGGTCTGCAGAATAGGAAGGATTGAACCAGGAAGGAGACTGAGAGGACAAGGAGGCCCTGCTATGATGCCGCCCTGATGGGAAGGAATGGTGAGAGACCTCTGCTTGCAGATGGGTGAAAGAGCACAAGTACGATAACAAAGAAAGGTGTGAACAAACAGAATAGAGGAATGGGAGAAAGGTGAGAGGAATGAGTGGTGCCAGCAAAGGTCGATGTCCTGGTAATGTACTGAGGCACAGGGTGACAAAACTTAGTCAAAGCTGCCTAGAGTATGAGAATGTCAGGAAGTGCCAGTGTGGGGAGTTGACTTTGACTGGGCACCAGGTGCCCACCAAAGCTGCTCTTTAATCCCCCCTCCTCAACTGGACAAAGGGCAGAAAATATACCAAAAGGCTTGTGGATTGAGGTAAGGACAGGGAAATCACTCACCAGTTACCATCACAGCCCAAACAGACTCAGCTTGGGGAAACTAGTTTAATTTATTACAAATCAAATCAGAGTAGGATAATAAAATAAAACCTAAATCTTAAACAGCTTCCTCCCCCATCTCCTCTCTTCCCAGGCTTAACTTTACTCCTGATTTTCTTTACCTTCTCCTCCTCCTCTGTAGCCCAGTGAAGTGGGAAATTGGGGTTGTGGTCAGTTCATCGCGCATTGTCTCTGCTGCTCCTTCCACCTCAGGGAGAGGATTGATCCCACTCTTCCCCTGTTCCAGCATCAGGGAGCATCTCCACAAACATCCCCAACATGAGTCTTTCCCACAGTCTACAGTTCTTCACAATCAGGTCCCTTCTGTGGGATGCAGTCCTTCAGAAACAGATTGTACCACTGTGGTTCCTCCATGGGGTCACAAGCCCTGCCAGCAAACCTGCTCTAGTGTGGGCTCTGCTCACCACAGGTTCACAGGTACTGCCAGGAGCCTGCTCCAACACAGGTTTCCCATGAGATCACAGCCTCCCTTGGGCATCCAGTTGCTCTGGCATGTAGTCTTCCACAGTCTGCAGGTGGGTATCTGCTCCACCTGCAGATAACATCTATGAGCTGCAGAGGGACAGCCTGCCTTACCATGGTTTTCACTAGGGGCTGCAGGGGAATTTGTGCTCAAATCCATGGAGCACCTTCTCCCCCTCCTTCACTAACCTTGGTGTCTGCACGATTCTTTCTGTTATGTATTCTCACTCCCTTCTCCCACTGCTGTTGCACAGCAGGTTTTTTCCCCCTTCTTAAACATGTTATTACACAGGCACTACTACCACCTCTGTTGATGGGTTTGGCCTTGGCCAGCAGTGGGTCTGTCTTGGAGCTGGCTGTCATTTGTCTTATAAGACGTATGGAAAACTTCTAACAGCTTCTCACAGAAACTTTCCCTGTAGCCTTCCTATTACCAAAATCTTGCCACACAAACCTCATAGATTCTACTCCTCACCTCTGTGAATCACATATGCAGGAATTATGATTAAAATCCACATTCATCACACAATCTTCACAAACTTCACTCACATCAACAAAAATTATTCCCTACATTAAAATCGAAGTAACGTCACCACAACATCAAATGAGTGTACAATTTATACACAATCTGGCCCTCATCCCTTCACCACAATTACAACAACAGATATTCCCCACAATAATTCCACTTTTCACTTTCTAACTGTGTTCAGTCCATGTTTTTCCTATTACATCTTCCAATTACTAACCTTGTCTTGACTTCCTCGTTACCCCATATTGGGTGCAAAAGAGGATTGTGATGGATTGACCCTGGCTGGACACCAGGTGGCCACCAAGCTACTCTATCGTTCCCCTCCTCAGCAGGACAAGTAGGGGGAGAAAATAAGAAGGAAAAATACTCAAGGGTCAAGATAAAGGCAGTTTGATAAATCACTAGCAAAGGCCACATATGGAAGCAAAAGAAACCAAAAGATTTATTCTCTACTTTCCATCAGGAGGTGATGTCCAGCACTGGGTTTCAGTAAGTGTAGGATTTGCCCCAGAAGACAAACATCAAAATAATGTATGCCCTGCCTTTCTCTGAGCTTTTATTGCTGAGCAAATGTTATATGCTACGGAATATAATATGGGGAAAATTAACTCCATCTCTGACAAACCAAATACAAAAATGAGTTTACTAGGATCCAAGAAAACGATGGATAAAAATTGCTTTCCAAGGTAATCTTGCACTGAGATCCTTTGTTAGCAATGCTTGCCGCCAGTGGCAAACAGGCCAACAAGGTTTCTTCTTATGTTTTGACATATAATCAAACTATGCCTTCCAGTCCTCCTCTTCTTATATTTTTTTTTCATTCCTTAAAGGAGTGTGGGGATCACTTTTTTTAAACAAGAAGAAACCTTCTATGGCTGTGTTTTGGGATGTTCAAACTTCAGTTTTTCTTTCTTGTTTTCTGTCCCCCTTACTAGTAATTTCCAGTAACATTTAGAACAAATTGGAAGATGACTGCTGAACGATGCTTCCAGGGATTTGAGGTGTTGTCCTTGTAAGAAATGACAGCATGCAATCATATCAGATTTGACCAGAAAGGTAGTTCTCCCATGTAAAAAAGTATGTGTGTTTTTAAAGTGCCAATTTTGGCAGCATTAAATTAATGCTAAACTTTTTCTCCAGGCTTACAACCTTTGGCAGAGGTCATACAACTTCTCTGAGTTTTATCATAACTTTTGATAACATTGTATTTGAAATGTTAAGCTAAAGACAATGTCCATACAAGCACATACAAGTTCAATGGTAGAACATACTTACTGTTATCCACTCATACTAACATTGAAACCAGTGATTGAACTTCCACTGGCTTCAGC
>NW_008602102.1:12879-17529 GCF_000691845.1 Merops nubicus
CAGCAGGACCTGGTCTGCTCCCAGGCTCTGGCTTTGAAGGCAAGTAGCACACAGCTAGACAGATTTCTTCAAAAAATCTGGGCAAAACCACCGCCTGTTATGAAAAGTCCTCGGTTCAGGGCAGTTACCTGAACTGGAAGATCACTACCCGGCAGGGCCAAAGCTGTGCCAGGGTGCATGTTAAAAATCAAATGGCACGAAGGATCACAACGTGGTGCACGAACCTTC
Organism: Merops nubicus; assembly: GCF_000691845.1. Taxonomy (NCBI): domain Eukaryota; kingdom Metazoa; phylum Chordata; class Aves; order Coraciiformes; family Meropidae; genus Merops; species Merops nubicus. Next base: position 13,108 of record NW_008602102.1, read on the forward strand.
ACCTGGAACTTTGCTTCTTGCTGGAGAAATAGCCCAAATGCTCCTGTCACTTGTTTGACAGTATCCTTGTGCAGAGCAAGGTGTAGTTTGAATTTCTGTGGCAAGAACACAAACTCAAATTTCGTGCTTATGTTGCATCCAGCATGCAGGGAAAATGACACTAGCAAAAGCATTTTGCTTCATTTGAGCCAATGTCCTGTCATGCCTGTCTGCAATCCCTTTCCAGGTGGTAGGTAGGAGACCTATAACAGTTTAAAGGATAAGACATTTTCCTACTACCTTTTACTTTACACGTTACAATTTCCAAGGTTATATATGAATTACATCTAAGTACATAACTGCTTCTGCACTTGCTTACACTCTCAACACTACTATTCAGTGCTTTGTAACTTATTTTGAGATTTCTGGAAAATGAAAAGTTCCATATAGAACTCAGTTCATTTTAATAAAACAGCTAGAAAACAAAGAGATCAAAGTTCAGTGGAGGAGATTCACAGCCAAAGCCCTGGAAAGAGTCACAGAAAAATATAACCTACATCTAGTTCTTTCACAGACTTTTTATTCCCCACCCTGCTCATTTGAGTAGATAGATGCTTACACAGCTTTGCATTACTTAAAGGAAAGAATAAAATATGCATTGAGATCTATACTCCTCCTGATGAATTGTAGTGTGATCTGGTCCTTTGTAGGTAGGACAGAATATGTCCTCTGGGTTGTAGCAGTTTATTTTACTGCAGTAATCTCAGCAGCATTTGCCTACACCAAGGTATTTGACACATTTACCAAGCTTTTCTTTTCACGTTTCATTTACTGGTGCTGCAGGCAAAAAAGCTTTGTCAAATCAGAGGTACATGCAAAAAACCACTTATCACAAATGAGTCTAGGCTGATATTTCTATTTGTACATTTAAAATCTATGATCTACTAGAGTCGACAAACCATAAAGGGGCACATAGCATAGCGTTTTTCTTTACCCTTGCCTTCCAGAAATGCTGTTTATTTGACAGTGAGTGAACCTGTGAGCCTGTCCATTGTTAATATGATCAGATACTGGACTGCTGCTGTCAACAATATTCATAATTTCTGTAAACTTGACTTCTTTTTACCTTTGTCAGCTATAAAATGAGGCAGGTTGACTATTGGACCCATGTGCCTTCACTCTTCACTCACTCTCATGCACACACCCACATATTCAGATGCAAACATTGGTGTGGCTGATGATTGCTCTGAGCACAACTCTGCATTCAAAGAGGCTCTGAAAATCCATTTCCCTAAAACAATCAATGCGTTTGGCTTCTTAGCTTGACACAGCCACAGCGCTGAGAAGAGATTATTGTTGGAGCCCAAACAGGCTAAGCTGGGAAATGTCCTTTTGTAAAAAAGCATGCTCAGTTGTAATCACGTTCTCATCTGATCAGGAAGGGGCTACCAAATAGCATGGCCCAAGAGTTAAAGAGCTTATTTTCTAAATCCCTTCATCCTTTCTAGAACTGTGAGACATTGACAGCAAGTCACTTAACTCTGTCCAGCCACAGCTGTGTGGGTTTTGCATAATTAATTATTTATACCAAGGCAGACACAGTAATTAACTTCCAGATGAATATGATATTCTGATCAGAAATGCTTTGCATTTCAGCCATCCCTCAAGCAAGTAACTGTCAAAGCTGGACTGTTTGACAGAGTGGGTCCTGCCAAAATCCCTCCCAGACATCTGTTCTCAGACAAAAAGAACAGATTCTCAAAGCAGCGCTTGCAGACGTTGCCTCGTTTCAGCAGGCAAAGAATAACCAATTCACAAATTCTGGCTAATTTTGTCTGATTTCAAGACAGTATGCCGAACCTCATAAAAAAACAGGACCTGTGGATTTTTTTCAGTCATGGGCACTGATGCAAATTGAGTGTTTCCTCCTGAAAATCAATGGCCCATGCTGATGTCAGGCAGGTGCAGGTCGGGAATGAAGCCCAGGGGAGTTGATATGAGGCGGGTTTGAAGAGAGCAGGCAATTTTTTGATTTTCTTTGTTTTGGTGAACAGAAAGGAACAATAATCATCAGCATTACAATAATCCTGAATCATTTACTTGCTATTACTGCTGTCTGAACCATAATAGTAATTCATTGGAGTAAGAATTTTACACAGAGGCAAATTTAAGCTGATTTTTTTTTTCCTATTACTCTTTTTTAGCAGAAATTTTTATTAATCACTAAGGATTGTGGCAAAACATTGAAAAACAAAGATAGGGAAGAACAGACATCCTGAATGCACACACCACAGCTAGAGCTGACTGCAGATTGCACTTTTATGCTTTGAGTTCTGATGTAGCACCCATATAATCACAGTGTTTTAATGCTGCATGCTGACTGTAATGAAAGACAAGATGATGACTGCAAGGAAGAAGTTACAGCATAGCAGAGACAAGCCTATCCAATGGATGCAAATCTGTTTTATTTGTGCACAGCTCATTGACCATGTAGGAACTAGGAGAACAGCTGATGGTTTGGCATGTCCTGGATGCTGTATTCAAGGAAGGCTGAGTACCCCAGGGTCCTTGGGAAGCCACATCTTTCCTCAAGAGCTGCTCTAGAGGTCATAGTTTTGCAATAGGGATGAGACGATTTTCCAAAAACAGGCATCACCACTCCACCACCACTCTAGATTTTCCTTGAGATGGTATTGGCATCCATCTGACCTTCAGAGGGCTGGTTCAGTGAGCTAAATTAACTGAAAAAAAACCCACTTTTTATTGTTGTTGGATACCTTTTCTGCTGTTTTGACCCCCTAGATCAATTCACAATGGGATTGTGGTAATTACCAAAACAACGTAAATAGAGGGGACAACACAAGGTATTTATCAGATTGGCCTGACTGTTTTACCAAGCTGCACACCCCAGGAGAAGAAAAAGGCAGACATGCAGTCAGACCTCAGCAACAATGGACAGAGAGATTCTCCCACGAGTGCAGGAGGCTGTGTAGAGATTGTTTCATCTCAGAAAGTCCTTGAAAGCCGCTTAGTCAAGGAAGCCTGTAGAAAAGCCATTCTTCAGGGGTCAGAGAGCATGAGCAAGCTTGTTTATAAGCCATTATTTGATGTTGTTCAAGTGGATTTAAATTTCGACCTATTTATCAATTGTTTCATTTGTGTTAATGAAAGTATTGGTGATGTTTTGGAGTGTTCACCTTTAAGATGAGGATATAGGATAGGTATAACAAGTCAGCTCAAGCAGCTCTCCACCTTGGTCTGAGTCCATTACAGCCAGCAAACACCCATGCAAACATTTTAGCCATTTAACCCTTTATTTGGTAGGATACACAAAAAAAAAAAAAAAAAAAAAAAAAAGGACCAGGATTAATAAATTTGTATGTGTCTAGAGGGATCTAGATATCTTTCTAACTTTAGTCCAACACAGACACCTGAAAGATCCTGGGACACAGAGCAAAAAGCTGGAATGAAGCTCTGTGAGCAGACTTTGTCACAGCTACCCAGTGACATATTATTTTCTCATCCTCTGAAGTATGTGTCACTGGTAACCTGGACTAGATGGCACAGTTTTATTATTTACAGTTTTATTTCCAATACATTCTTAAATTATCTGAAGTCACCACTTTATTAGAGGACAGAGTTCTCAAATTAATCATCTTGTTTCCAGTGTCTACCTTGTTCATTCAGAGCTAATTTTGTATCACACTGTCCTGGACATGTTGCACACACCCAAATGCCTCCTAAGGAGTTTTATTGATAAAGAAGACAGATATTTTTTCAGATTTCATAATCCACGTTATTTAGAAAGGCAGGGTTTGACCATGGAAATAGTTTTTCTATACTTCATCCCAGTCTTTATAAACTTCACTAAACTTACTCTAATGAGAATAGTAAAAGGAGAGTTTCCTGGAGTCACAGCTCTCCCCACAATAAATGCTCCAGGACTATTCCTGTTCCTGCAGGTCATAACAGAAGGGAAGGTCAGGCTTCTAGCTTGAAACTGTAAAGAATTTTGCACAGTCTCAGCTTCAAGGCCTACAATTCTTGAATTTATTGAAAAAAGCATTAGAAATCCCAGATTCCCAATACTGAGGTCAATACAAATTTTGGCTTCTGCTATGTTCAGTGTGGGAGAGCTAAAAAAGTATGCTTTTGAAATAATAAGTTGTTCCAAATGTTATGTTACTATAAGAGGATTCACATAGCTAACATCTCACATAATGTTTGGAAATGTGGTGTGTTTGTATGCATTTTTTTTTCCCATAAAAAGAGCAAAGTCATGCAAACCAGAAGAAAATAGTGTTGATTTTCTGACTGAGTTTTTAAAGCCTTAGAATAATGATTCAGTGTGGTGGTCAAGAAAGCCAAGGCAGATGGGAAGGGGCAGAGCCATATTCCAGTGTGCCAGTTCTCTGCTTTTTTTCATTTCCACACCCTCCCCCC
>NW_008602103.1:0-5756 GCF_000691845.1 Merops nubicus
TAAAGGATTCTATGATTCTATGTTCAAAGATCTTCAGCCCAGCTTCACACTCCTTCCCATCCCAGTCTTCACCACATGCTGAACCTTTGTGCTCTGGTCCACCAGAGCCAAAGGATGTAGATGAAAAACTGTATTTCATTTGACAGAGTTGGTACTGCTTTTGAACTACAATCCTTTGTGCAGCCAAAATGCAACAAACCAATCATTTCAAACAGGGAAAAGGCACAGGGGAAACGTGACTTTGTATTTCTGAAGTGTCAGAAGAGCTGGAGGATAATGAAGAGGTTGTCCAGCAAGCAAAGCACCTCTAATTTCTTCAGTGCTTTTTCAGTTGAAGGAGCACAGGCTCAGCAGCAGCCACCACACTGTCTCAGAAGGGAGAAGCTTAGGAATCAATCAGTCAATAATAGTGAGTTCAGCACTAGTCAAACAGTTTGTCAGATCAGTGCTACAGCAAGTGGGTATTAAAAAAGTTAAAAGCAGTATGGGGCTTGAGGGCTTTCTCTAGAGCCCACTGTTTCCAGAGAAAGACTCAAGCTGGCTTCAGGTTAGGGATGATGTCATATCTCATGCCAGAAATGACTTTCATATCTGATCATTTTATACTGTTTTCAAATAGTTTTTTTTTCACTTTCTGTTAACATACTGAAAGAGAAAAATCCAAGCACTAAATCAATAAGGAAGAAAAAAAAGAATAAGGAGTAGGGGCGTGTTTGAGGGGTATAAAATTTAGGGATGATGTCATATCTCATGCCAGAAATGACTTTCATATCTGATCATTTTATACTGTTTTCAAATAGTTTTTTTTTCACTTTCTGTTAACATACTGAAAGAGAAAAATCCAAGCACTAAATCAATAAGGAAGAAAAAGAATAAGGAATAGGGGCGTGTTTGAGGGGTATAAAATCACAAAGGGATTTGTTAACTGTCTGCTGAAGTGATCAACAATTGGTGTTTTTCTCTTCCTCCCTAAATCCTTGACTTAAAAAAATGAAGCTAAAGGCAGATCAGATGATCTTTCTAGCTTTTACCTGAGCAAGGTGTAAAGTTTAAAGTAGAAAGTTACAGTTCACTGTGACAACTGCATCAGGGATGGAAGCAAGCAAAAACTAACACATTATATTCTAAGATGCTCCTGTGTGCCAATACTGTCAAGAACACAGCACATAAGGCTAAGATAAAGCTGTGTAAAATTGCTGAAATCCATATGAAGAGCTATGTAGGAAAGCTGGTAAATCCAGAATAAATTCCTGCTATGCAAATGGCTGTAAAACCTTGTGGCAGGGAGATTATTGTAGCTCCTGTACATAGAAATCCCCTTGTCTGCACCACAATGTACCAAAGAGCAGTAAAGAACATCACTTCTCAGCCAGGGATTTCTTTTATACATACACATCCATGCATTGCAACCCACTAAACATTTCAGTTTCTTGCCCCCCTGTCTAAATCTTGCAGGTTACAATATGGTTATGATATTACAGGCAAGATGTGATTATTATATTTTCCCTCTATTACCGTCTCTCAAAAAAAACTATGAAATGAAACATAAGCCCTCTGCATGCCTGATATTTTCCTTCTATAAATGGAAAAAGGAAAAGATTAAAACAGAGGAAATTGTGATTCATGGAATCGTTTTGTTCTGCTGATCTTCTCATACCCTGCATAGCACTTCTCTCAGTTTAAGAAAAATCACTTCTCATTCCATGTTTCTTCAAATATGTAGCACTTTTACTGCAGGACTGAGACATCACTTAGAAGCTGGATGCTTATCCAGCTCCCAAATCTAGTTTTGTGTACTGCTGTTATTGCCTGAGCAATTCCCAAGAATTATAACACCTCTTTCCTCAATTCTTTGATATTTTTTTCCATCTCTGCTTCTATTTAGTCATCAAGATTGTTACAGAGGTGAGGGTCGGATCCTGTGTTGGAGGGAGTGAGTTGGACTCAGTTGTCCAACGTAGAATTGTGGAATTGTAGGAGCCAAAGACTTGACCCCAATTTTTTCACTTTGAAAATGGTTTTCAGGGGCAATTTTCAGCCAGGTATATCCAAGAATTGCTACTAAGCTAAGAAACACTTAAATGAATACATTTTTACAAAAATTACATACAAGGTATTCTACTTTGTAATGATAAATTAATCAAAATTCCTATTCTTTCCTTGTAAATGTTTTGACTGGTAGTTCTTCATTCATGTAACCATACATATATCTTTTGAAGCAATACCCTTTCCCTTGCCACTTTTTTGACTCCAAATTATGATTCATTTCTCTGTTTGTGGTAGTATAAGGTGTTTTAAATGAAGACATTTCAGGCTAGAAACTATCTAAACCAGGCTGCTGTGGCAGGTGAGGGTATGATGACAGCCCCTCACCCACTTGCCAGTTCATGTCCATTGGCAAAGGCAAAATCTCAGCAATATTCAGGCACTGAAGGGCTCAGAATTTCTTCACATGAGAGCTTCCTCAAAAGACAACCCAAACACAAACCACATTTAACAATAAAGCTAAGTTATGAGAGCCCTTGGGGAATCTTGTTGTCCTAGGAGCCTGAAAACTATCATTTCTGCCTCATTCTTAAGGAGAATAGGAAACCTTATTTCCTAGCAGCTGCTGCAAGTGTAGAGTGATGCTGTGGCTTTTGGTCTGGGGTTATTCTTACATCAATCATAGTTTCACTGAGAAAGATAAGGCAAGGCCAGGGCTAATGAGTAGTTCTGTTCTGGAAAAATTCCCTTCCTATGCTTGCCCAGCCTTTTGTAGCTTTGAGCAACCAGATTATTGCTCAAAAGTGAACAAAATTACTTTAGCATTTGCATTACAATAAAGATTGATCAGCAGGTGATGGAAAGTCACCTATATCTTTTCTTGCACTCTAAGATGGAATCTGCCTTATATTTATTTAGTGTCTTTTCAGCCTGTTCAAAACGGTGTCTCTCTAAATATTGCTTATTCATGTATTTCATAAAACCATGTTTGTTAAAATCTGGGGTGAGAAAAATTACCTACAAGCATTTCCAGAATCAGATAGGATGCTGCTAGGTGTCTGGAGTACCTGACAATTTATGGATGTCTAAGGGAACTCCATTATGTCATACATTACAAAATTAACTATGCTCATAAGCAGAATATTTATCATGAGAGCACTGAAATACTTTTCTGGTCCAGCAAATAATGGTAGGTGTTGTAATGACAAAGCATAAATGGTTCTGAACATTTCCAACTGTCAGACAAAGCAGCTGAAATATTTCTTATTTTGTACCATGATAAACAGAGCTGCATTATGAACACTTCTCCTGATGGAAAAGGGTTTGTTTCTGCTAAGGCTGCTTCCTCCATCACCTTAGTAAGAAGAAAAAACAAAGAAGTTCTCATTTAATCCTGGAAGCTTTTAAGATGAAAGTCAGGAAGATGAATGAACACAGAAAAAAAACCCACCATAATAGGTGAGTTTACTTTTGTCATACTTCAAGATGGAACAAATCCTTGCCCTGAATATCTGGAGATGGCTATGAAAAGGGTAAAAAGCAGGTTAAAAATGGGGGGGGTGCAGGTTTGTTGGGGTTTTTTTTTGTTGTTGTTGTTGATGGTTGGGGGGTTTTGGGGTTTTTTTGTGTGATTTTGTTTTGTTTTGTTGTGGGTTTTTTCGTTTGCCTTTTTATATTTGTAGCTGAATGATTAAGATTACCTCTTTCCTAATGAGAGATCTATGGAAAAGGAACCACTGGTCTTTATCTATAAGATTTTTCAGATACTTGTAACTCCCTGAAGAATCACAAATGCTGAAAACCAGGCAGGCCCTCCCCAGGGTGCCTCGTGTTTTGGTTTGGTTTTCATGCTTTATAGTTCTCTTGTAAACATTGCTCCTGGGAGGAAGTTAAACAGTAAAAAAACCAAAACAAAACAAAAAAAAAAACCCAACCATGACTGTGAGGAAAAGATTCCTGTGAATAAAAGGAGTAACAAAAGACTCAGAAGGCCCATGGTACACACAAGGTGGAGGTCTCTTTGCCATTGAACTATATGTGAGGATGGAAAAAAATGAAAGCAGAGGACTAGAAAAATACAGAGAGCATTTAGGAAATTTTACTAATGTATAAAAAAGAAGTAAGTATATGTAGAAGTGGCTGGCTGGACATGAGGAAGAAGTTCTTCCCCAGGAGAGTGGTGAGACCCTGGCATGGGTTGCCCAGGGAGGGGGTTGAGGCCCCATCCCTGGGGGTCTTTAAGGCCAGGCTGGAGGAGGCTCTGGGCAGCCTGATCTAGTGGGAGGTGTCCCTGCTCATGGCAGAGGGGTTGGAACTGGGGGATCCTTGTGGTCCCTTCCAACCCTGACAGATTCTGATCTGTTTTAGCAGAGGACTTTAGAGCCCTAATGGCTCAAGGGTTGGACTTGGTGATCTTGGAGGTCCCTTCCAACCTAAAGGATTCTATGTACTTGAGCAAGGTAAAGGAAGGAAGAGGATGGAACTTTGAGATGAGAAGACATCTAATGCTGGAGTACCTGGCTGTTCTTCTGGAATTGGAAAGAAGAGAGTGGGAATACCACGAACCAGAAGGAAATCTTATCTACATCAGAAATATTTGAAGATAGTCTGAAAGTGTTTTAGAAGCCTCACCTTCAGAAACTTGGTAGGGGATGCTGAAGTTGGTCTCCTTAGGACAAATCACTGGTGCAGTTCGGCTGGGATATGTTACATGGGTTAGCAGGAAAATGACAAGATATAAATCTTTTGAAGAAAACCATTAAAGCTAATTGAGAAATGGATGATAGAAGGAATGATGAACTTGCTAGCTGATACTGAATTCACATTCGTCTGTCTCATCAAGGTCTATAATTATACAAAATTACAAATTAAGTGTACTTGCATTACGCTCACACGTAAAAGGAAAGAGCTTTTTCTAATGGTACAAGTAAATCTGTACTGGAGGCCCCTCAGTACCTGAGCCAAATCTTTTCTGGCAGCTTAAATAGGACCCCATTACCTTTCTAAGGTGAACTGGGAGAGCTGAACCCTACACTAAATATGAAAGTACATTAAGCAGAACTAATTACACTGAAAACTCTCCTCAGCCTCTCTCTTGTTTTCTTTCTGCCTCTGGGGCTCCTGACTCTCATTTGTGAACTAAATTAAGGCCATTGTTCTAGGATGAGCTACTTGTTTAGCTTCTTGAGCTCAGTCTTGTGTAAAAAAGTGGGACATTGTAAAATTTAAATAAACAAATAGATTTCTTTTTTTCTTTTCTTTTGTATAATAATCTTAGGATTCTCTGTGAAACACTTCTTCTTTTCCTACCCCACCCCCTGCAAGTCTCATATTGTTTAGCTGAACAGTGTGAAACATATTAAGAGTATGAGACAGAAACAAAAATATGGCTGGATTCTTTTCTTTGTGTGAAATGGGTGCAAGACCTTTACATGGCTGTAAACCCAAGGGCCAAATCCACCAAAATTTTGAGGGAACACTAAAATACTAACAGTAGCCTTGTCTTTCTGTTGAGTAGAGAAAACCTATTGAGACTAGACCTGCTCAAAGCTCAGCACTTTGTGAGATACTTACCTGGACTGGACCAATGTGTAAGAGGGCCCATTCTGAGCTCCATTTGATGGGCATGGATGTTATCTGCATTAGTCATGGGTAGAATTAGGTAGCCTTCTCCAAGTCCTTTTAAAACAGTCTTCCTTCTTTTTAAATGTATATCAATGGCAACTTTAGGAAATTGTTCATGTTGCAGAAATAAACATTTGAATCTAAAG
>NW_008602104.1:0-3344 GCF_000691845.1 Merops nubicus
AGCCTGGGAGGCACGACTTTCCCTCGGGAATTTCAAACTGGGAGTTTTTTTGGCAACGTGCCTACGATTAGTGCTGTAAATGCATGAATAACTGAGCTGTTGGGATGCATCGAATGGTCTGACCTCATTCATTTGATATACGCTCTAAATTATATATAATCATCCTGCAAAGCACCCTTCTGGTGCTGAGGGCTGGCAGGTGCTGAAATGCCAGCAGGAGATCTCTCCGGTGTAGACACACGGTCCCCTGGCTGCTCCTGGAGGGGTCCCTTCCCATGGGACCCTCAGGCTGCTGAGTGGCACCCCTCCGTGTGACCCGCTGCCAGCACGGCGCCGAAAGCTCCACTGCTGCCCACGGCCACGGGCACGGCCCTGGTTGCCCAAGAGTTGCTTCCATCCTCCCTCTCCCAGGAAGTTTCAGATTAGAGGCCGTGCTGCTGGTCCTTGGTGCCGCAGCTGAGCCGAGCACAGCCTGGCACGGGGCACTCTGCCAGCAGCCAGGCCAGCAGGCAGACCCAAAAAGCAGCAGCATGAGACAAATTTGAGGTCTGTGCTGGGATCTGTGCAGAGTTCTCTGTTTTAGAGGGGACTGGGTTACAGATGTGCAGACCTGCAGCTCCACCAGGAAGCAACATGCTTCCCAGGGCCACAGATTCACATTTTGTGATCTAAGTGAGGTAGGCAGAGTCCACGTAAGCCTGTGCCTGAGCTAGAGAGGAGGACGGCTGTAGCTTAATGCCTTCATCTTACCTTCTGCCTCTGGGGAAGTCCGACCTGGGGCATCTCTCCTAGGATGCCCACCGATGCTTGGGCACGGAGAACATCCGTGTGTGCTGCTGTTGCTCATACGTGGTCATGTGCTGCCCACAGAAGCTGCGCCAGTCTCACCCCTCTGCTCTAGCAGGGTCACCAGCCTCCTGGCAGCATCCCTTTCTGGCCCTCGTGATCAATTTCAGGCCTTGGTTCCTGCAGGGAGGGCCGGAGGAGATCTGGTTGTCCCGACGTCGGGGGGCAGGTACGACGTGTGCCTGCGGGAGCGGCGTCGTGTCGCCGTCTACTGGGACGAGGAGGTGTCCGAAGTGCGGCGCTGCACCTGGTTTTACAAGGGGGACAAGGACAACAAGTATATTCCCTACTCCGAGACCTTCAGCGAAGAACTGGAGGTAAATGTGACTTTCCTGGTGGTGTGCATCAGAAACCGCTGTGACGAGTGGTTTCTTGTTGTCAAATACTGGCCCTGATGTCCCAAACTCCACATGGGGCCCCTGGCAACAAAGTCAGGCCTGAGGACATGAACTCAAAAGAGGCTTTGGTGTTTTCGCACCAAAAAAAATCTTTTTTTTGATTAACGTAACTAAACGTGGCCAGTGTCTTGCTCCCAGCCTGCTGTAGCTGGGGCCTCCCCTTCCTCCTGCCCTCACCCAGCCGCCTCCATCCATCTGCTACCCATTCAAGTGCTGGGTGCTCCTCTGGCCTTGCTGGCAGCCTGGCTTTAGCAGCTCCACTCTGGTTTTTCCTGTCTGCTCGTGAGAATTGTCCTGACTGCACTCCTAGTTTCACCAAAGCCAAGGCAGCTGTGAATGCAAGAGGAGCCATTGCCAGGGGCCCCCCCGGCCGCTGCATGGTGTCAGACTGCAGAGGTCTGTGCTGCCAACGGCTGGGGACGTTCCTTTAGAAAGACATATATGTAGAGATACAGATACCTGTGTTAAAGTGTACAGCTTTACAATCATCTGTATTCTGATCTACCACACCCCAGGATTTTCAATTGCTGTGGAGTAGCTGCTGCTATTAAAGCAGAGGCTTCTTGGAGACTCTGTAGGAGGTGACTGATACTCCAGTGACCCTGCTGCTCCCCCAGCCTGGACTCCCTGATTTCTCTGCCTCTTTGGCAAAGTGCATTGATAAGACACCATAAAATGGGTGGGGAGTGTCCCAAGCAGTCCAATATCCTGGGAATACCTTCAGCTGACTCACAGAGGCTGTTCTTTTCCCTAGGAAGCTTACAGGACTGCTGTGACCCAGGATGAGTGGAAGAAGAAACTGGAGTCCCCCAGCAGAGAAGTCATTATCTTGCACAACCCGAAGGTGAGGAGGGCCTGGTGATCTGTCTCTGCTGCTCAGCAGGGACATCCTGTCACCCTCTTCAGGGCCTGTCCTTATGCTCTGGCTTTCTGCTGGTTCTTTTAGCCCCACCTGCTGAGCAGTTGGTTCCACCCGGCGGCGCTCCCCTCGTGGGGCTGTGTGGGGGCAGTGGGCAGAGGGCAGAGGGCAGTGGGCACAGGGCAGAGGGCAGTGGGCAGTGGGCAGAGGGCAGTGTCCCTCCTCGCCGTGCCCCCACCACGCTGTTCACCCTCTTTGTGCAGGGGCTCACGGTGGCAGTCAGACACCCCGGGCTGGTCCCGCCCTGTCACCTGCCGCAGCCAGATTTCTGCCCTGCCTACCCACGGTGCCGGGCAGTGTAATGACAGGCTCTTCCTGTTTACAAGCTGATGGTGCACTACCACCCAGTCGCCACCTCCGACGACTGGGGCTCCACTCCTGCAGAACAAGGTCGACCTCGGACGGTGAAGAGAGGAGTAGAAAACATCGCTGCTGAGATCCCCAGTGGTGAGCTCACATCTCCCTCCCTCCCACCTACCCAAAGCTGCACAGCCTGTCTTCCAACCTGTTTTCTCAACCAGACAGCAGCGTCCATGATCCTTTTAAACAAAGGACACAGCCACAAATTCTGTGCTGAAAGGAACTGAGTGGTTTTCAGAGACTTTCCTAGCAGCAGCCAGCCCGCAGCAGAGGCAGATGTGTGAGAAGCAGGCAGTGAACTTCCAGCTCCTGCACTCAGACTGGAGCTGCAGGCAGCACTAGGGTGCCTGAAATTATCCTGGAGCTCTTGGCATGTATATTCATAGAGGAGGAGTTTCTTCCTGTGGCAGACATGGGTTTAGCACTTACCTGCCTGCTGGTGAGCTTCTGGGGCACGTGCTCTCCCCAGCTCTGAAGCTGTGTGTCAGCTTTGTCCCCTCCCAGGTGTCCCTGAGACCCAGGTCAGGCCTCAGGACTTGTCCCTGTGGTGAGGACAGGCAGTTACTCCCATCTAACCCCTTCATTTTCCATGTGTATGTGCCTTCAGGAAAGCACGTGTGCAAATAACGTGTGTGGGCCATAGGGAACATGATGTAACTCCCCCTGGTCCTGCCTGAGATGCAGCTGTGCAGGGCTGGGTGGCTCCTCAGAGCGGGCTGGGCACAGGGCAGCTGGACAGAGTCCTCCTGGTTCTGCTCTTTCTGTGCTGAACATGCCCCATGGCCGGGTGGGTGTGAACAGTGAGCACCATCTGCTCCTGC
>NW_008602104.1:3375-3727 GCF_000691845.1 Merops nubicus
GAATGGGGGACAAGCCACCTCACCTCCCTCTGCTGTCCTGTCAGTCCGGATCCATCCCAGGGTGGGCAGCTGAGTTTAACAGGACAGACAGTTCAGAAACATGAGAAATGCCACAACTCACCATCCCTGGAGGGGTTCCAAAGCTGCAGAGTTGTGGTGCTGGGGGACATGGTTTAGGGGTGACCTGGCAGCGCCGGGTTAGGAGCTGGACTCAGTGATCTGAAAGGTCTCTTCCAGCCAACACGGTGCTGTGAGTCTATGGCCTTTTAACTCCGGGGTTTGTCAGCTGGCTGGGGGCTCTGCCCTGCTGCAGGGCAGGTCAGTGATGCTGCCCTTTTCCCCAGGGGAGACT
>NW_008602104.1:3775-6637 GCF_000691845.1 Merops nubicus
GGCCCCGCCTGCGACATCCGCTTCAGGAGCATCGTCCAGTGCGGTAGGTGTGGGGCTGGGGGGGGTGCTCTGCCCCCTGCACTGCCAGGGGGGCCAGGAGGCCCCGGGGAGCACGGGGTGAGCCCGGCCCGTGCCAGCAGCACGCTGGAATCTGCTGATGGCAGCGCTCCCAACCCACTGGGTCCTGGCCTCTGGAAAGGTCTGGGCCACCCCTCCCATCGCTCTCCCCTGCCACGGCTCACGAGAGCGACTTTCCCAAACTGGACACGGATTTTCCAAGGAACCATCTAAACCCTTTTGGACTCAAAACCAGGGACGCTGCTCCTGGGGCAGGAAACCCCCAAGCTGCCAACACCTGGGGGTCAGCAGAGCGGGCGAGAGGTCTCGCTGGGTCAGACCTGCTGTGGGTCAGACCCGCTGTGGGTCACGGCTGTGGACAGGGGGCACCTGACCAGGGAGCTCTGGCCTGACCAGCTCACCTTCCTTTGCTTTAGTGCTTCAGTTCTGTAGGAGAGGTGATTGCTGAGCTGCCCCAATGTCTGACAGGATTTAACTTGTAGAAATCAAGGGAACTGAGATTTTTCTCAGCAGACTGTCTTTAATTCCTATAGAATACACCTCTGCTGCAGTGCAGCCTGTTCTTGTAGATGTTCATCTGATGGAACTGAGGCCGTGTGGAACGGAGGAAATCGGCCTTTCTCCCTCAGAACTGAGTGACCTCTAGTTTGTCTCCTCCCTTAGGACTCCCTTTCTAACAGGGGCATCTTCACAACAGGTTTATTTTAAATTCCTGAAAGTACCTTTCTCATCCCGACTGCTGTGTGAAAGCTCTGCCCATGCAGAAGGGAGGCTTGCTCCAGGTGGGACAGTGAAATCCAGGAAACACACACGTGTGGAGCCTTCCCCTGATCTTTGCAGTTAAAGACCCAAGGTCTTAGGGTAGCACCAGCAGATTAAAGACCCCGGTGGGATTTTCTCTGATCGTATTAAGTGCTGTTGATGCAGCAGGCTGGCCCTGCAGCCCACTGGATCCCCGCAGGACTTCATGCTCTTTTGCAGTGAATGACTTCAGGAACGTTTCCCTGAGCATGCTGCAAGCACACTTCAAGAAAGCCCAGGAGCAGCAGCAGATCGGGCGGGTGGAGTTCCTGCCTGTGAACTGGCACAGCTCCCTCCACTCCACCGGCGTGGACGTGTAAGTGCCCAGCTCCCGTGGTGCCAGGGTGTGGGGCTGGCAGAGCACACAGCCAGCTCCTGGGCCAGCTCTGCTGCTCCTGGGGGCCGCTGCAGTGCTGGGGGAGTGGCTGGACTCTGAGCTTAAAGGTCTCTCCCAACCAAAACCATTCTATGGCTCCACGGTTACGTCCTTTGAGACAGTGATAATCCTCCTGTGAAGCTATATTTTGCTTCAGAGGCGTGGTGGGGTTCGGTGGCACCTCTCTCTGCAGTGCTCTCTCTCCTCTCTCCCCCACAGGGACCTGGAGCGAATCACTCTGCCCAGCATCAACCGCCTGCGTCACTTCATCAACGACACCATCCTGGACGTTTTCTTCTACAACAGCTCCACCTATTGCCAGACCATCGTGGACACGGTGGCCTCGGAAATGAACCGTCTGCACCAGCTCTTCCTGCAGAGGAACCCGCTCTTCAAAGGGGGGGTCTCCATCGCGGGGCACAGCTTGGGTAAGAGGTGCCACCCCCCCGGGGTCCCCTGAGTGTCACCGCGGCGTGACGCCGCCCCAGCAAGGAGACAGCTCGGGGGTTTCTCCCCGACCTGATGCTGATGCTCTGCCTGTGCCTGGCTTCTAGGGTCGCTCATCCTGTTTGATCTCCTGACGAACCAAAAGGCTGCTCCTGAGGAGGATGAGCACAGCGAGGAGGTACAAGCTCTGGGCAGGGCACAGAGCCACGGGTGACCCGTGGGGAGCTGTGCTGGCTCAGCCTCACACCAACCTCCTGCTTCAGGAAGGGGGAAAGACTCCAAAATGCACAGGAGGCAGTTAGTGAGCAGAAAGTGTGATTCCTGATGGCTCTGTCCACAGGGGTCCAGGACAGCCTCGAGCACGAGAGGTATGGAGGAAATAAAGGAAATCCTGGAGAAGCTGGAGCTGTCCGAGTACCGTGATGTTTTTGAGAAGGAGAAAATGGACAGGCAAGCACTGGTAAGGAGCACCCCTGCTCTGCTCTCTCTTGTGTGGCTTTGCTTTTCTTCCCCATCCTCCCACCCTGTGCACGTCTTCCTGGTGCTGTCACTCACAGATGAAATGTCTCTGAGTGCAGCAGGAACAGAACAGAGAGAACAGAAACACCTCACCCCACACACAGCTCTGCTCCTCGGCTCCTATCTGTTGCTTGTTTTCCAGTTCTTGTGCACAGAGGAGAACCTGAAAGAAATGGGAATTCCCTTAGGACCAAGGATGAAGATTCTCCATTACATCAGCTCCCAGAGGGAGATGCAGGTTTGTTTCTGCACAGCTTGTGTCCATCCAGCTCACACCCCTCGCCCTCGCTGCTCACCACCCATCCCCAGGCACCCCGACCTCCCCCTGCCCGTCCTTGCTCGGGCAGCTCTCACAGGCTCATGTTTGGGTGTTTCCCTACTGCAGGATCACTTTATCCCATGGCCTGTAAGGGTGATCACAGAGCAGGAGGACTTGGTAGTGGTGGCAGAGCTGGTGCTACCAGCTAGAGAGGTGGTTGGCTGGGGAAGGACGGTGCTGCCAAGTCACAGAGTTACAGAACCATTTTGATAACAAAAGACCTTTAAGATCATCAAATCCAACTGTTCCCCCAGCACTGCCAGGTCCCCACTGCCCCATGTCCCTCACACCACATCTCCACAGCTTGGGAACCCCTCCAGGG
>NW_008602105.1:0-44533 GCF_000691845.1 Merops nubicus
ATCAATGGCTATCAAAAATGGAAAAAATAATCTCTTGGTGAAATCTCTTGGTGTCGGTGCAGTTGCACTGCTGATGTACAGGGCCCAGATGAGTAAGGACTTCTTGGAAACAGAAAAGTTGTTCTTGTGGTCCTTCGGCTGTTCTCAGTACCCTTCTGAATTTTGAAAGAGCAAAGTTTTGCTTTAACAACATCCTGTGTTACCACACAAAACTTGTACTCAAAATGTAAGAAGCAGTAAGTCGAAGCTGAATTCTGTTTGTCTCCAAAATCAGTAGTGGATGAGCACGACTGACTGCAGTGCTTCTCTCAGTGAGTGTATGTACATGTTACACAGACATATACACATTTCTGTATATATATATATACACACTTGTAGTCCCTGAAACTAAAATTTTAGTTTTCACATGGTTAGTAAGAAGGCAATTTTATGTTGAATAAAGCTTTCCACTGTAAGTTATTGCCTGCGAAAGCAAGGATTTCTATTTTAGAACACTAAATATATATACCAGAGATGTGAGTGGTGTTCTGCAAGGGGTTTCTGTTGTAGGCACAATATTTTGCAGTAAAAAATATTTAGGGGTTACTTTCTGTGTTTTACTTTGGAAGAGAATGTAAGTAAGAAAGTGAGATTTTTGTTTAAAATCTCAGTTTATGTATATAATTTATTCCCCCTTTTGTGTTAATGTATTGTTCAAAGCACACTTTTTGTTTGTTTGTTTGCTTGGTTTTGCAATCCTTTGTTTAAAAAATGAGGGGACTTAGATGATAAATTTTCTTTGTCAAGCCCTTTTGCAAAGTTTTCTGCCAGAGAATAAAAGAGCTTGTAAAATAACTTGATCAGTGCAAGTTTAATGTGTTTCCACTTGGTGCTGCGCCTAGAGCTGAGTCAGGCTCTGCTAGAACTGATATATAAGCAAGTAGCTGAAAGGTCTTATTTTACTGGTATGCGTAGCAAAATTACAAAATGGGTTTTTTTTATTAATAACACCACTTATACAAACTGGTAGAAACATTACAGATATTAATAACTGTCATGGTGGGGTGTTTTTCTTCCAGACTGGCTAAAAAGGTTACCTCAATGCACGCCATCAGTGTGCCTCTTTCAAATGAGAGGAAATACATATAAAAGTTTGTAATGAATGGTCTTGTGGACCTCATATTTAATCCAGAAGATTTTAAGACATTTTCTTTTAAAAAAGAAAAAAGATTAAGAAAAGGCATAGGTTATCTATAGTTGAGTTTGTGCAAACTCTTGCATATTGCCTTTTTTTTTTTTCCCTGAAGCTTAAGAGTGGAAAATAAGATTACCAGGTTTTTGTTGTCTGCATACGTAGTTGCTTAAATTTGGTATGGATGTTAGATAAATAGAAAAGTTATTCAAGGTGCATGTTCTAGAAGATGGAAAAGTGGTTCTTTTTTTATATTTCCAATGTTTTCTTACATTGTAGGCACTGCTAAATTTTGGGTTTTCATCTTTAAACAAAAATATATTTTTAGTATAACTAGTGCTAAAGACTTTTGAATTAGGATTTTTTACTAATGTTTGCAACAGATGAAACTGCATATGTATGATTGGAAAAAGTAGAATTTGAACCACGCTTTAGTAGGTAGAAATGATAATTATTACTCTAATTGTAAGTAAAGAAGAAACTGAGAGGTGTTTGCTTTTTTAATTACTTACCTGATCATCTTAGAATGGTTATGATATAAAGAGAACTTTATCTATCAAAAAAATGTAGGATGGCTTAGTCCAGGAGTATTTAGAAGGGCATTACTTTTTCCTGAATGCGTTGCATGTATTACTAGACCATTTCTTTCTGATGTTTGATAGTTTACTAGCAATAGGTAACATAAAAAGGCTTTGTTGTCTCAGATTCAAGGAACCAATAAGGATACTAAAAATACAAAAGATGACTGATGAAGAGCAACACTCAGGATTTCTTTGTGGAAGTCCAGAAAATGTTGGTAGAAATAGGAAATACTTCATTAAAAAATTTGACTCTTGTCAAATTATTTCTAAATAATAGGAGGAGGAGGATTTCCAAACCACCATGGCAGGTCTAGTTCCCTGCAGAAATAGATCTCTTTGCCCCTACAATAAATTTTGCTGGCATTTTATATTTTATGTTCAAGCTTCTGAAGTTTTTCCCCTCCAGTTCCCCTCTGGTGTTGAGAGACTTAAGAACTCTTTAACGCTGGCGGTTTTTTAATGATTAATTAGTGCTAAGTCTAATGATCAGAAAACCCAAATACAGGAATAAAGGGAAGAAAAGCTGACCATTTGGTGACTGTACTTTATTACTATTTTGCTTTAAAGATAGATATCAACACAAAAGCTTTCCCTAATGGGGATGACTGGGCTGCAGATATAATCCATGTTGAAGCAAAAGTGGTAGACTATGTTAAAACTACTGGAAAAGCTTATGTATTTCTTTGTAAAACTGAATGCTATCAAGAAAGTACCACCAGTTCTGTAATGCATGTGTCCCTAGACTCTGGACCCACAGATAGGCAGCCAGATGGGCTTTCTGGAACAATGGTGAAAACAATAACTCCAGTGACATGAAACTGGTGACATACCATTCTCTATGTAGTAGCTATTCCCATAAACTCCTATTTAGATTTTTTTAAAAAAAAAAAAGTAGCCATAAAAGAGCTCAGAAAAGCCCTGAAACTGAGAAGACAAATTTCAAGAAATATAATTGAAGTGAAGGATTTTGCATTTAACATGAAGTGTACCATATGTCTTTCAGGAACAGGAATAACGAGACATTTAATAGCTTTTTAATGCATCTTGCTGTGTTAAATTTGAGGCACATATGGTATGCTTGTAACGGAATTTCTATTCTCTTATTGTTTCCTGTTGCAAACAAAGTCTTTCTCTTCAAATGTTATTATTACTCTTTAATTATCTCAAATACAAGTAGTAAGGATCATTACTTTTTTTTCCCCTCAGGAAAAATTTTGTGAAATTGCTGCTCAAAAAGGAGTAGTACAATAAGAGCTTTAGATCCAATGAAGCTCTTGTCAGAAACAGCCATGTACTTTTCGTAGTCTGTTATTCACACCTTGGGCTTATGTTTTGAGTAATTTCCTTGAATATCCACCATATCTTTTTGCAAAATAATTATGCTGGAATAATTTTTGAAAATTTAATAAAAGTACAGTTTATGACCCAAAACACTTCAGAAGGGAACATTTTAAGCTCAGGGATACATGCAGATAGTATTTGTATTTGCACATATCTGTTGTTTTGCCCACCATGAACTTGTCATCATTTTGGCAGTGTTGCAGGAACCAGGGTTACAATAATGTTCCCCTTACACAGGTTAAGTCGAGAGAAAAAATGGAGCAGATTTTTCATACAGTCTTGTAGAAAAAGCCTTCAATATCAGAACTACATTTTGAATTAGTCTAGTTCATAAGTCAAGGGAAGTTCTAGTAGCTTTTCAGCCCCTGCATTCTGCATTAATGGTTTTGAATAATATGACTGAAGAAAGGTGATGAAAGCTGAATTATATTCTGATGATCTTACAGTGTGCATTTAGCGCATCTTTTTAAATTTTATTTTATTAGACCAATCCAATCGTATTAGCAATACATAGGGTAATATAATCTCAGATAAACATGAGATTGGGAGGGAGAGCCTATAAATACTCTTAATTTAATTTTTTCTTCTGCATTTACTTCCCCTCCTTGGGTATGCAGACTAATGTGATGGAAGATTTAACGTTGTTTATGGAGAGTCAAAAGTTGCTGAAGTTAGTTTGAAGTCATCTTTTTAAAATTTTTTTTTCTATTTGCTTTCCAGTGAAGCTGTTGGAGGAGTTAATCATTTGTAATTGCAGGCTGTTAAAACAAGGAAAGGCTTAATATCCTTTTACCTGTTTGTGTTGATAAGTTTTCTTGCCGAGTGGCATTCTGATTAATTGTTTTGAAATGAGATTCAATATTTGTGTAGCATTTTCAGGAAATTAATATCGTCATTAATTGACAGTAACCATGTCAAGTTCCAGTAATTTCACCTTAGATACTTAACATTTCAAAAAAAAGAAAATCCATAATGGTACAATTGGAGCATAAAACGTGATTAGCAGATACTGGTGATTTTTTTTGTGGACAATCTGTTTGGACAAGTATTCTATGCTTAGTGGGCAGCCTTCTGTACAACATCAGCTAGAATATCTATTGAAAGATGTATTTTGTAAGTAACTACATTTTAAAATGTGCTATAGAGAAACATCCATCAGCAAGAAATGGAACTTTGAAAATAAGTGTTTGTGTATCTGTTTCTACCTGTGTACTCCTCTCTGCTCAGCTTTTTAGCTCCTCTCCTACTTCTCTGTTTTGTATTTTCCAAATGAAGCATGGTAGTTGACTTTTAGGTGCACCATTTTCCAAGGTGTGATATGTGATAGCATATAGCGTTAAAGGTCTACTGTGCTATCTTCTCCATTCATTGTGTTTTCATAGCTCTTGGTGACTAAAATGACTATCTGAAAATGCTGAAATGTAACTCATCTTCCACTTCATAGCATCTGGCTGAAAAGACCAAACTGTCAGAAAGGTGATAGGTTGTTTACACGTCTGTCATACTGCAGATGCCATCTTTTTGTTGGTTACATTTTGTGGAAGAACAGTGTCATGAGACTTGCTACTAGAAACGAGCTGACTACACACAGTGGCTGGAAAGGTGAACTTCGTCAGGGCCATGTTAGAAGAAATGTATGCAGTGATCCTTGAACACTGAAAAGTTCTTATAGAATGCTGGTGCTGATTTAATAGGCTTGTTGTTGTAATTAGCCTTATCATATATTACAGTATGTACAATTGGGAGGGGTTTTTTTTGTGTTTTGTTGTTTTGTTTTGTTTTTTTTTACACAGAGAATCCCATGTTGTGTCTCTAGTATTATGTCTACAGTAGTAGAGCCAGTTCTGTATCTTTGAGCCTCTCTTCCCTCCATTGTTGATATTGATTGTAGTATTTAGGTAGTATTTTATTTTTCCTGGATTTGTCTCATCTTCCTTGAGATTCTTGGCTGGCTTAAAAATCAATTTTATACTCACAGTGATGAACTTAGAGACAGTGTAGTTTATCCATGAGTTACTTGCAAGTAACTTGACAATTCTCTGATTTTCATGGAGCAAATTAGCTGCCATTAATTCAGACTTCCACTCTATCTTAGCTATTGTAAGTTTATGCATAAATACTTTAAAAGATACTTAAGTAACCATCTGCATTGATTAAGTATTTAAATTGTTTCTTTACGAAAAATACAGCAAACTTGGCCTGTATAACTCTTCCTCATAAAGTCATCTTACATAGAAGCAAAATATTAGCTTTAAATCCTTTTGTAAGGCATTGGCTTGTGTTTGTGTCCATGTCTAACATTTTCTGTTTTTCTTTCTTTTTTATCTTTTTTTATTTTACAAGGTGTTTCTCAAGAGTGACCGAGTTGCAAGAATGGTTCACAGTGGAGGATGTTCTGCAAATGATTTCAGAGATGTTTTTAAGAAAAACATAGAGAAAAGAGTTCGAAGTTTGCCGGAAATTGATGGATTAAGCAAAGAGACAGTGTTAAGTTCTTGGCTAGCCAAGTATGATGCCATATACAGAGGAGAAGAGGACTTGTGCAAACAGCCGAATAGAATGGCCTTAAGTGCTGTGTCAGAGCTGATTCTGAGCAAGGAACAGCTTTATGAAATGTTTCAACAGATTCTAGGAATCAAAAAATTGGAACACCAGTTGATTTATAATGCCTGCCAAGTAAGTATTGATGTCTCTCGGTTCTGTTTCGCCCAGAATATCTCCCCCCCTGCCAACAGGTTCAGTGCTTCCTCTCTGTGTGTAGAAGCTTTCAGTTTTAAGTACATCTCCGCAGTCCGAGGAGATGGGACCATCCCTCAGAAAGAAATCTTTACGACATTTGGTAGTTGGAATTCATGTGGAGAAAGGGTACACCAGAGTATGTGGGACTTAAGTTACAGGGGTCTCCTGAGACCTTTTACAGTATGTTCTGTTCTCTATACTTGCATACCCTTATATAAATTATATGCGTATGTTCTTATATGTGTGCATCTTTAAAAGAAATTTGCTGCCATAAATACATAAGTGACAGGTGATTGAATTCAGAATGCTCTTGGCAATCCAGTTGTCTTGATGGTCAGTATGATAGAACTCAATGTACTTCATTTCAACCACCATCTATGATGGTGCTAATTTGTACATTTTTACTGTGTTGTTTTCTAGGATAAAAGTGATGTTCCCCATAAGTCACTGAGGCCAAGACTAACAGTCTATTCAGCAATTTAGTTTGGATTTATATGTGTAATCTATTGCTAATCAGTAGTGTAAATGATATGTAAAAATACTTTATCTGGCCAGTGTTCATGGTGATGCAACTATAAATTAGCAATTATTTATGGAGGAAAAACCTGAAAAAAAGCAAGGTGCTTTTGAAAAACACAACTAACCAGTGTGGATGTAGCATTTAAACTGAGCTCACACAGCTTTCTATACTGTCTGAAATAGTGCATCTGAATACAGCTAAGTTGTTTTTCATATATTATGCTGAAAATTGTCTTGTAGTTATGGGCTATGTTAATAGAGGAGCAGATGAGAAATCTTGGATATTGCTGCCTACTTCATTTATGGATTAGTGTGGCATGAAATCATGTAACTGTTCTATGATTGAAACATTTGTGGTTTTTAATGCTTCTTAGGATTGTAAATCCAACTTTTGTTATGAAAGGGTAATATTTTATTCTGCATCAAATTATGCAGGCTTCCTATTTTCACTGTGAGGTTTTTACTGACAGAGTGAAAGGAGATTGCTGAATGAGAAGTGTTTTGGGTGAAAAGAGACAGAAAACATACCTTCTTTTTTTTCCTGTTTGCCCCATCTTTTTCCTTTTGCCTCTTAATTCACATACATGTAAACCGTGAAGCTAACCACTGGGATATGCAGGTTGGTAACAGCATGAAGAAGCACTGAAGTCTTGGGGGCTAGTCCTGCTTATATGTGTTTTTTATACAGTTAGAACATAGAGGCATGTGATAATTCCATTTGGAAAAGACCTCAGGTCATTCAGACCAACCTTCTGCTCAAAGCAGCATCAGCTGTGAGGCCGTGAGAGTGGTGAGACCCTGGAATGGGTTGCCCAGGGAGGTGGTTGAGGCCCCAGCCCTGGGGGTCTTTAAGGCCAGGCTGGAGGAGGCTCTGGGCAGCCTGATCTAGTGGGAGGTGTCCCTGCTCATGGCAGAGGGGTTGGAACTGGGGGATCCTTGTGGTCCCTTCCAACCCTGACAGATTCTGATCTGTTTTAGCAGAGGACTTTAGAGCCCTGATGGCTCAATGGTTGGACTTGATGATCTTGGAGGTCCCTTCCAACCTAAAGGATTCTATGATTCTATGACAGAACAGGTTACTGAGTGCTTTAACCAGTCAGGTCTTAAAACTTCCAGAAATGGAGGTAGACTGCTCAGACTCTGTGGGCAACCTGTTCCAACACCTGAAAACATGAAAAAATAGCTACTTTGCACCCCAAAGTAGATAACCTGTTACTTATAGTAACAGGTATAGTAATATATGGATTCCTTCCTCCTCGGGTGTCTGATGATTGCCAGATCTTACTTTATATATCACTGCGAGTGGTCAAAATCTGCTCTTTGTGTTGTGCTAGAGGAACACAAGCAAACATGACTTTAGGGCTTTGAACAATTAAATTTTGTTCCCTTAGTCTAGAAGTGGTTCTGGTGGTACAGTCCACTAGGTTTTTGTATCTCTATACTTGAAGGCTTCCACATTTTCAGTTTTCTTTGTAGGCATGTTGGTGGAACAAAACTGGTTGGCAAATAGCAACAAATTTCTGTCTGTTCTTGGTCCATAACCTATGGAGAGACTGAAACGTTGCAGTGACTCATTTTTGCTTTCTACCATGGTAGAGTTCTGTGCATGGGATGATTTTCTTTTCTATTGTTTGAACTGCAAATTAAAGAGGAAATAATCTTGTGGAAGGTAGGAAGGGAGAACCGCCCTCCACCTCAAGAAGCTGCCCCAAGGATCACCCGGCAGGGCTGAGCAAGGGCGGCGCACCTGTGTTTGGTGTGACCAGGGAGTGATCTGCCCAGCCTGGTGGCTGAGCTCAAGGAGGAGGTTGAAAGACTGAGGTCAATAAGGGAGTGTGAGAGGGAGATAGATGGGTGGAGTCAGGCCCTGCCATCGCTGAGGATAGGGCAGTAGGTGGAGGCTCCACTCGAAAGAGAGGATCCCCTCCTCCCTTGTCGTCAGGTAAAAGGAAAGGGCCTAAGAGATGAGGGGGAATGGAAACAGGTCTCTGCTTGGCAAGGCGGGCAAACCCGCTCCCGGCCTCCCTCCTCTTCCCAGTTGCCTTTGCACAACAGGTATGGGGCTCTGGAAACTGAGGGACAAACAAACAAAGATGAAGGTTCGTCAGGGAAGTCACCCAAGGTAAGTAGGTCTCCCCCATGCATTAGGACTGGCTCTAACAAGGATTTAAGGAGGGTACCGTAGTTGGCAACTTCTGAAAGGAACTGAGGGCCCCATGTGGCAGCCAGATCCACTCCATAGAGAACTCTGCTGCCTCCCTGAGGCCAGGGTTACTAGCAAACTCTCTGGTCTGGTACAGCCATCGGAGTACTACTGCCTATTGGTTATCTAGGTTAGTAACAATGATGTTACAATGAGAAACCTGAAAACAATTAAAAAAGATTTCAGGGCCCTGGGGAAATCACTTGAGAGGTCAGGAGCCCAGGTAGTGTTCTCCTCAATTCCTTCAGTGCCTGGGAAAAATACTGAAAGAGGAAGGAAGACCCACCTGATTAACATATGGCTGAGAGGCTGGTACCACCAACAGAATTTTGGGCTTTTCGAACATGGGGAGCTTTATGCTGCACAGGGTCTGTGGGCAACACATGGAGTTCATCTCTCTCAAAGAGGGAAAGGAATAGTTGTGTATGAGCTGACTGGGCTCGTTGAAAGGGCTTTAAACTGGGTTTGAAGGGGAAAGGGGGTAAAAATGGGCCCGCTAGAGTTGAGCCTAAGGGTGGGAGGCTGTGGTTGGGAATGAAGTCATTGGCCTGGCTTAAGTGCATCTACGCTAATGCATGCAGCATGGGCAACAAACAGGAGGAGCGGGAAGCCACAACAGCTATTACATAGTCACTGTCACAGAAGAAAGGTGGAGTGACTCTCAAGAGTGGAGTGCTGCAATGGATGGCTATAAGCTCTACAAATGGAATAGGCAAGATAGAAAGGGCAGTAGGGTGGTATTTTGATTGCATGAAGATCAACAAGTGTGATGGACAGGTTGAATGTTTGTGTTAAGACGAGGCAGGCCAACGGGGCGGATATCCTGTTGGGAGTCTATATTACAGACCAGCCAACCAAGATGACGAGGTTGATGAATTTTTCTGTAGACAACTGGCAGAAGCTGCAAAATTGCAAGCCCTTGTTCTTGTGGGGGACCTCAACTTACCAGACATCTGATGGAAATATTAACCCAGCAGATAGGAAACAGTCCAGGAGGTTCCTGGAGTGTGTGGAAGATAACTTCCTGACTCACCCCCAGGCAATGCTACAGGCTTAGGGAGGAGTGGCTGGAAAGCTGCCCGGTGGAAAAGGACCTGGGGGTGTTGGTGGACAGCTGTCTGAACATGAGCAAGCAGTGTGCCCAGGTGGCTAAGAAGGCCAACAGCATCCTGGCCTTTATCAGTCACAGTGAGACCAGCAGGAGTAGGGAGGTGATAGTGCCCCTGTACTTGGCACTCAGGAGACCACACCTTGAGTACTGTGTCTAGTTTTGGGCACCACAGTATAAGAAGGACATGGAGGTGCTGGAGTGGGTCCAGAGAAGGGCAATAAGACTGGTGAGAGGGCTGGAAAACATGCCTTATGAGGTCTTGCTGAGGGAACTGGGGTTGTTTAGTCTGGAGAAGAAAAGACTGAGAGGAGACCTTATTGCTCTCTACAGCTACCTAAAAGGAGGTTGTAGTAAGGCTGGTGTTGGTCTCGTCTCCCAGGTTACTAGCAATAGGATGAGATGAAATGGCCTCAAGTGCCAGGGGAGGTATTGATTTGACGTTAGGAAGAATTTCTTTACTGAGAGAGTGGTTAGGCACTGGAACGGGCTGTCCAGGGAGGTGGTGGAGTCACCATCCCTAGAATCATTTAAAAAATGAGTAGATATCGCATTGGAGGCTATAGCCTAGTGGTTAGGGAGATGCTGGGAGGAAGGTTGGACTTGATGATCCTAGAGGTGCTTTCCAACCATAGTGATTCTATGATTCTAAGGGAGAAGGGCTGACTGATAATTCTAATGTGTGCAGAGATGCCTCAGTGGTATTTAGAGAAGAGTTTTCACTTGCTCTTCCTTGTTTTGAGCACTGAAGGTTGTAAAATCTGCTGTACAGGTCTCCAAAGTACACGTTGTTTACCCTGGATTCGTGTGTAAGTGTTGGAGGACGGGAAGAAAAGGAGACTTATTTCTTTGGGAGCAGATACAGGAGCTCTATGTATTTTAAGCTGGGAGGAATGCAGAGGGAAGGGCTTTGAGCCCATACCCCTCTTGTTTGGGGTGCTAGCTCTCTGAAGATTTCAGTTTTCCAAGGCAAGGATGGGATTAGTTTGCTATAGCAAAAGCTTTCATTATGTTCTCCAATGGAGTTGGTACCAACCATCCATTTCATATCCTGTTCCTCTGGTCCAGACAGGCCCACAATACGCAAAAGCTTGGAGGAGAAGGCTGTTGCAAAGAAAAAGACAACAATCACAGCCTTCCTAGGAAGGGTATTGACAGCAGCAACCAGTGTCTGATAGTGTAGTTATTGTTATTTCTCATTATAGTTTTAATGAATATTTTAGTTTAGGCTGTATCTTATGCCTTCCTGTTGACAGTGTGTTTATAGAAGGTGAGGTGAAGTTAGACTCAGATTTCAGTCAGTACCAGCAGTTCTCATTCTGGCCTAGAAGCCCCTATCTGTCTTTGAAAAAGCTCATTTTCATTTCCCTTTGCCACTGCTGTTTAGAATACTAGAGACTTGCAGATAATGATAATCAATAGTGTCCGGGAGCAGTGAGATAAGTGAAAGTCCAAACAGATGTTAAAATTGTAGTTTTGATAGAGGTTTTGATGAGTTGGCTTCTAGCCTGGGCTTCTAGCAGAGAATCAGATATATGAAATGCTGTATATTTTGCAGCTTTGAGAAACAGCTGCCCTTAACAGCAAATCTGTACAGTTATAATTCATGCAGAAAGCTCAGTCTTTTTCTTTCTCCCCCCTTCTTCTGTTCCAGCCTTCTGGAAATAGGAAAAGGAAAAATGTCTTACAGTGTTGGTGATAAGAGTAAATCATCGTGCACCTACAGGACTGCTAAGCAGGCAAAGATGCTATTTGTAACAGTAGAAGGTGTTGTCTGCCAGCCACCTCCTTGTGACTTTCTCTGCATTTAGAAACTTTTTAATAGTTTTCAGCAGCTTTTGCTCCCCAGCGTGTTCTAAATGGAGCATTCCCTTCAATTCTTCATACCTTGGAGCAATTCATCAGGCAATTCTGCTAAGGTGTGGGTTACTGAGGGTCCACACAGGTTGCCAGTCTCCATCCTTTGTGTGATAGCAGTGAGAAACAGTGTTCATTCAGTCAGCACAAAACACAGTCCACACAGCTAAGAGAATTTTGTTATTCTTTGAAGAGTAACTTTTTGTCACAATCTTTTAACATATACTGAATGTGTAAGCTTGTCCTTAGGTAGTGAACATTAACAGGACTTTCACATTAGGATACTGAAGGCTTCTTCTGTGGTCTTGTTTTCAACTTTACAGTTTAGAGCAAGACCAGCAACAGATGCCAACCATCTGTATGCCTTTGTGATTAAAAGTTACAGTTTTGTAAGTGCTAACACTTTCAACTTATTTTTATTTATGTTGTTTTGCCTTGAGCTGAGTTTTATGATAAAGAAATTGCCAGTTAGCTGTGACTTAATGAGCTCCTTGACTTGCTTTTGAGATGTCTGACCACAGTGTGTTGTTGCAGTTTCTTTGATTTATAGAGATCAAACATGATACAATCTTTTAGCTTCCTTTTATTTTTTTAATTATTTATTAACTTAGAATATAACTTTGGTGCAGAAAGTCAAACTAAAAGTCATACTCAAACTGATGTGTGGTCATGCACTATTTTTACACCACTTCACCAGTACCAGAATTGCTGTACCAGGTAATTCATAACTCCACACAAAGTTTATTTTTGTTCGAAAGTACCATAATAATTTTGACCTTTTTGGCTGATCTAAACCCCTTGTCTTGGGCATGAGGAGGAAAAAACAACAAGAATTTTTATAATAAAAGAATTCTTTCAATTCACATTCTCTTTTCTGATAGGTAATAAATAATTTTGAGAATAACGTAACAGTTTTTAAGAATTATTTGCTAAGTCTTCTACCTCTATCTTTGGAGGAATCAACCACAAACTATTTCTTTTGGAAATAGCTTTAGATGGACCTTTGCTGCAAGATGTTACTTTCTGTTTAAGAGCCTTGTATTGCGTTTGGTTTGCATCCTTTATTATCTTTAGCTTTTACAAGATGTAACTTGTACAAGTGTCTAATATTGAAAATGATGTACCTTCCTTAATAAGTTTTTGGATTTTTAATTATGAGAATATTTTTTGTCAAGAACTTCTCCTCAACCGAAACCTGCTTAAGTTGCTCAGTAGAATTGGATTTTTTAACCCAGCACTTCACCAAAGTCCAGTTAATTACGCAGTTTAAGAAGTAAGTCAAATTAAGGGCAATTTGATCTACAACAAGGCCTTCATTGCTTCTGAATACGTGTAGTTCTCATAATTTCTTCAGCAAAATCTTGAAAAGTAGTGCAGTTATGTCACGGATCACAGAATTTCCCGTACTTCTGGATATTTTTCTCAGAAACTTCTGTCCTGTATAAGTTACAGGGACAAATACAACTTTATGAAGTCCTAAGAATGATGATGTCTTTGTACAAAAGGTTTCAGTGTAGAGTTGATAATCTTCTTCTTGAAGTAATTAAACAAGTATTAAGATTCTCTTCAGTATATAGACCAAAAATTAAACAGATTCATAAATTCTTTAAGTTGAGGCAAGTCCTTTTAAGTATTTTTGAGTCTTTTTAGTCAAAAGAAAAGATACTGGCTCTGTAGGATGTTATAATGTCACAAGTGCTTCAGCTAAGCTAATATTTTTCCAGTGGTTATCAGTGACTGTCATTACTTATTTAATCATAGAATGGCTTAGGTTGGAAGGGACCCAAGGGATCATCTAATCCAACCTCCCTGCTGTGGGCTGCGACACCTCTCAGCTAGACCAGGCTGCTCAAGGCCTCATCCAGCCTGGCCTGGAACACCTCCAGGGAGGGGGCACCCACAGCCTCTCTGGGCAATCTATTCCAGTGTCTTGCCACCCTTGTACTGAAGAGCTTCATCCTAGGATCTAGTGTAAACCCACTCTCCTTCAGTTTAAAAGTATTTCCCATTGTCCTGTTGCTTCACACTCTTGTGGAAAGTCCATCTCCAGCCTTCCTGTCCTTAAGGTTCCCTTTAGGTACTGAAAGGCAGGTATAAGGTACCCCCAGTCTTGTCTTCTCCAGGCTGAACAATCCCAGTGTCCTCAGCCTATCTTCATGGTAAGTTATACCTGAAAAAATGTTGGCAAGGTCCGTTGCTGTATTTTTGAGGTAGCATCGGGTGTTAAATAAGAGACATAATTTTAAGCCATCTGGTGATGTCTTAAACATCCCTCTTGGCTGAAAAATGTGTTTTTAACTGGCCCAAGATGTTCCAAGATATTAAAAAAAAAAAAAAAAAGGCAAGCCACACCCCCAGCAGAGGACTAGGTTATTTGCTCTCTAGATAAAAGACAGTCTTGCAGAGAAGGTGGAGTAGATGGCAGCAGGGCAGGAGTGAGGGGAGAAGCTGCCCAAGCTCTCAGTGGGCAGAAAGGACTGCAGTCGTAGAGCAGATCGCCTGGGTGAAGAATAGCTATAATTTTGTGGGATTGTGGGAGGCTATAGAGTTGTAGTTAGTATTCAAGTGTAAACTGCATTTTTATATGATAAATGTGAGTCTAGAAAGTTTCTGCACACAGTCGTGATGCAACAATGATTTACTTCCTTACAGAACAGGTCAGTGCTTTAAAACTGTCATGTGCGTCTGTCAGCCTGAAAAGTGTTCCATGCCTTCGATAACAGAAATGTTCAAATGTTCACACTTCAGGCTGCTTCACACATCAACTGTATTGGTTTCTAGTACCTGTAACTACAAGAATATGTCTTCTCCCATGCCATCTTCCTCACAAAAAAAAGGAAATATCTTCTTTCTGATTGATTTTTTTTTTTTTTTTCTATTCTCTAAGAGGAAAAAAGATCTGGTGCTCTCTGTTCTTGAGCAAGGGCAGAATAACAAGTTAACCATGAGCCAGCAGTGTGCCCTTGTGGCCAAGCAGGCCAATGGTATCCTGGGTTGCATTAAGAAGTGTGATCAGCAGGTTGAGGGAGGTTCTCCTCCCCCTCTGATTTGCCCTCTGAGGCCACATCTGCAGTGCTGTGTTTAGTTCTGGGCTTCCCAGTTCAAGAAAGACAGGGAACTACCAGAGAGAGTCCAAAGGAGGGCTGCAAAGATGGTTAAGGGAATGGAGCATCTCTGTGATGAGAAAAAGCTGAGTGACCTGGTTCTGTTTAGCCTGGAAAAGAGAAGGTGGAGAGGGGATCTTATCCATGTTTACAAGTGTCTGAAGGGTGTGTGTCCAGAGGACAGGACCAGGCTCTTTTCAGTGGTGCCCAGCAATAGGAGGAGGGGCAATGAGCACAAACTGGAACACAGGAAGTTACCTCAACATCAGGAAAAAATCCTTTACTGTGAGGGTGACAGAACCTTGAAACAGGCTGCCCAGAGAGGTTATGGAGTCTTCTCTGCAGACTTTCAAAACCTGCCTGGATGGATTCCTGTGTAACCTGCTCTAGGTGACCTTGCTTTAGCAGGGGAGTTGTACTGCATAATCTCCAGAGGTTCCTTCCAAACCCTACCATTCTGTGATTCAAACCAAATATTTCAATAGAGAAACAAATTGTCATTTCTCACAGGATTTTAGATGATGTGTTTTCTTCATAAGATGTCACTATTGATTATATGCAGATAGGATTTTAATATGAAGTCATTTCAACAGTTACCTTTTAATACTTTTTTTTCTGAGGTGCTTCATTTGTCTTTTACCTCCATTGGAGAGGTTTTGCTCAAGACAAAAGTTTCAGTGCTCTGAAAAGTAGTGCTTCAATCTCCTATATTCCTTCTAAGATTATTTCTGTAATGATTTGTGAGAAATCCAGAGCTAAGCTGCACAGTGTGTCAGGCCAGTTTGGAATTTCAGCTTAACAATGTGAGTTCTGATGGAAAAGGAAGCCTTGCAACCCCCAAGTGATTCAGTCCTGGTAACATACACTGATGGTCTTTAAAGGGGGGGGGGCAGGCAGGGCAGTTTTAGCTCCTGTAAACTGTTTTTTTCTATAGTAGCAAAATGTCTGTGATTGCCCCAGAGGGTATTGATATGTTCTTATTTACAGACAGAGGAATAATGGAAAGAATATTAAAGCATCCTTAGCGAAGCAGATTACTTTTTTAATACTTTTAAACACTTGACTTTGAACAACATTTAAAAGCCTTCCAAGATAGGTAATGGAGAAGTACTTAGAAATATTTTTGTTCATAGTTGAAGGAATACTGAGAAAATACTGGAGAGAAATGGTGTGTTGGCAACAGCAATTCATTTTCAGTACTTGGGGTATTGCAGGATCCTTCCTGCACTCGGCTATTAACCACTTTTAAGACAAATTTTATATATGGATTTTTCTATCATAGAGCTCTCTTTGCGCACATGTGGCTTCTGTTCATGTGTTTTGTTTCTTTGTGAAGGAGTTGAACATGAGATTAGCAGGATTTGCAGACTAGTGGATTTACTTGTTTTGAAATTCACATCCTTTTAGGCCTGTTCTCTTGTTTATCTATCACCTTTTGTGTCGCAAGAGGTAAGCCAGGCTTGACTAAGAATCAGCAGAGAGAGGCTGAGAATTGCCCATCTCCACTGCTCTGTCTTGTGACTCTTCTGAGGATTGAAATCATCACTGTTAGAATTCTGGTGGAACATCGTTCTTTCAAACTGTTTTGTTTTCTGGGACCGTCTTTGGCAGTCAGTGAGTGCAGGAAGACAGCAGGGTGTTGTAGCATAACAAAATAAGGAACCTGGGTCTGGCTTTGTTAAAGCAGTTCCTTTCAAGCTTCTTCTAGTTTTTTACCTCTCCCTGTGTTTCTTCTGCTAAAATATAATTTGGAGCCTTCATGAAGTTATTAATGCTGTTTTGACATTGAGATCCACATCCAAGGGAGTTAAGTTACCTCAACACTCGAAGCCAAATCTATCCATCATTAAACTTGCACTTATATTAACATCACCAGTGAGTTGGATTCATCATGTTTAATATTACCAGCTGAGGATGAAGTTCCTTGACTTTGTTATTAAACAAGAGATAATAAATATTTTCTCCCAAAGTCTGCTGTATAATTTTTGGTTTTGTTGTTTTTAAGGAGAGATTCTGTGTCTTCAGGTAAATAAATAGAAAACAAGTAATTTTTGCAGCCACATTTCCAGACTGACGATTAAGTTTATTCATGTGTCTGATTACTAGCTTATATGTGCATTTGAATGAATGCACATATGAACAAGCTGAATAAGTTAAGGACCCTTAGCATGAATTTCTCACATGTTCTGCTTAAGACATGGTGGTATTCTGTATTCCTTCTTCATCAATTCAAAGTAAAGCAGTTTTATCTTAGAACAATCACTTTCATCCCAAGGATCAATTTGATTATTTAGAGTTTTTCCTCTGCAGAGTTTTTCATCCTGCAGCAGCCAGTGTGAGGGCAGCAGAAGTAGCTGAAAAGAACACAGGAGAAGAGTGAGCCTATGTTGCTGCATCCCTCTTGCTCACTGGTACTGAATGTTTTGTTCTGAAGCTTAGCTGATTTTTTTCCCCTTTTTTTTTAAATTTTTAAGGGAGAACCCTCTTAGCTCTCACTTCTTGAGAGGAAGTTCCTTTCCAGCTGTCCGCATGGACAAAGTTCATATGGGTTCCCACACACCAGTCACTCCAAAGGGAAAGGTGCAGGTAAATTTGGAAATGAGCTGGCTAATATACAGTACATACATATTTTAGACTGCCCTGTGCAAGAGTAATTGTGTATGTGAAGTCGTTGAGAGATCTGCAGCTCTCCTCAAATATGCTAAAGTTTGTGTGTCTGTTTGTTATCTTCTAGGAAGGTGGTTTTGTATCTCTTCTAAAAACTGAAAAACTCTCAGGTCACCTCTTCAGCTGTCTCCTCTGCTGAATCTGCCCTAATCTCTAGGATCTAATCTCTCCATCTCTAATGTTCCAGCCTGTCCACTCCAGACACCCTCTCACCCCAAAAGATTGATTCCTGCCAGAAGAGCCAACATGGAGGTGCTCCTTAGCCTGTCACTTACTGCTGTATTTCATATTCCAAGACTCATCATCCAGATGCAGTCTGGTGTTAGTGCTGAGGCTGTCTGCTTTATGATTAAATGTTCATAGTTTCAAACTTCCAACATGTTTACAAGAAAGTGCCTGTTTCTCTCTCTGTAGCTCTTCTATAGGTAGGTAGATTATCTTCGTTTTAGTTTCTTGATACAGGCCTGAAACATTCTCAGGCCAACTGAAATAACCCTTTTTTGATCAGTGACTGAGTAAAGGGAAGAAAAGATAATTGCAACCCTCAGTCTAAAAGTTTAGAACCTACTGGGAAGGAAAAGAGTAAGAGGAGAGTGAAAACAGGATTCATCTGTACTTTATGTCCTCTGTGGGAATCAGTTTCTTGAGATAACAAATACATAAATCATCTTCCAGACATTTTAGCTATAAACAGGAAAAATCTGAAATAAAATTGAGGCTACTTACGTAGTAGAAAAGTTGACTTCTAGCTGCTGTTGAAAGGAGACATTTTATGGTGAGCACTCTGGGGCTATGACAAAGACTTATTCCTTTGGAAATGAAGTAAGGAAAGAGTCAGTCCCTCTGTCACCTGAATAAACTTTTCCTAGCTGGTCATGCAGTGCCAAGCTTTTGTGGAAACACTAGGACTCAGTGTAATACTGAGCCATGCCTGAGAGAGCCTCCAAAAGTACACACAGTTTCTGGAGTAGCTTTGTTTTATTCCTAGGAGCACTGTAAAATCATGCTCACATTGATCTGGCACAGTCTTCTCGCTGTACTGTGTCTTTCCTCAGGAGGCTGGAGAGAGCAGGATTTGCCTGAAACACGTATCCTTCCTTAGGGAATCTTACCTGACTACTATTCCAATTTTACCATACTGAAGCAACTGTTGTGTTTCACAAATGGTTAGTAGGCTTCCTGGTGTTTTCCCACCTGCTACATTTAAGTAGTTTCCTCCAGTTCCCATGTTTGAAGGACAGAAGCTGAAATCTTGTAAATTCTAGTGGGAGGAGAATGGCTCCCTGTATCTCTGCAATTTTTCATCTAGAAAACTGGTTCAGGACCCCGGCAGCAGAGGAGGATGAGTGTCTCAAATTGTGGGAAGAATGCGTGTTGGACTCCTCGGGTCATGGGGCTTGGACCAGCAAAAGGACAAAGCGACAAGTGTTAAGAGTTTGGGACTCCACCTTGTGCAGGACAGAGACACCCATCTGCTGGTTGGAGCTTTTTACTCGCTTCTAGCCTGGGTCTGTGAGGCTGCAGAGATTCCTGAGGCCCGTGTAGCAGTCCAGCTACTGCTTCTTGCTGCTTGTCTGCGTGGGCACCAGTGACGTGACCTTGAGGAAATCAAAAGTGACTGTAAGACTCTGAGAGCAAAGATGGCCCAGGGTGACACATCCAACCTGCGTAATTGATGTAATTAGTACTGCTTTGACCTTTGGTTGTGGCACCTTGTTTTGAGAAGAACAACTAGTAAGAAGTAATAGAATGAACCTGACAAGAAAGCAGGGATGTGTTCGTGGACAGGACTTCTAACAAAGAGGATTTTAAACTAGGTTTGTTAGAAGATAGGGAGCTAATCTCAGGATTAAATAAGAAAGCAATGGATGTGAAGAAGATACATATGGTAGAAAGCTTCAAGGGAGACAATGTTCTCTCTCAGAAAGGAGAGCGTTCATAAATATGTCTAAAATATTTGGGCGACAAACAGGAAGTCCAGCCTCTGGGTCAAGATCAGAAGGGAAAGTAATATTAGTGATGTTGTGGTGGGGGTCAGTTACAGACCACCCGAACAGGAGGATAAGACTATTAACAATTAAAAGAAGTCTCCCAATGCCAGGCATTGATCCAGTGGTGGATTTCAGACACCTGCCACCAATTTTCTGGGAGATTAACATGGAAGCAAACAACTGAGGAAGTTTCTGGACTGTGCTGATGACAGTATCTGAACACAAATGCAAAGGAGAAATTGTGATTAGTGCTCTGTTTGATCTGCTGCACGACACCAGGGAAGAGTTGGGACTGACCACGACCATAGGTAGCAGCTGAGCTGCAGAAATCACCTGTAGATGGTTCAACAGTTGGAGGAATGCTGAGAAAGAAAGATGTGAACTTACTCCAAATTTGAAGAATTGCTATGCAGAGACACTTACGAAACTGCAGTGTGGGGAAAAGGAGAGCCTGCAAATTCAAAGATTTCACTGAGAGTGCAGGAACAAACTATCCTTTTGTACAGAAAGTTTGAGAATTATAGATATTGCTTTTTTCCCTGTAATGACTGTGGAGCACAACCTCTTGCAATCCATTTTCACATGTGTAAAGGTAATCATATGGGTACTAAGAGCAAACCATGCCTGAGCAACTTGACTGCTTTCTTTTATAAAATGACTATGTGACTAAGGAGAGCAGTTAATAGTAATGTACCTTGATTTCAGTAGGACTTTTGACATGATCTTCCACCCCACTCACAGTTGTGAGTTGCAGAAGTATGATCCGGTCAAGTTGACTATAATAGGGCTGGATAACTGTCTAGGTCACAATGCTGAAAGGGTGGCAGGCAGCAGTTTAAAAGCCCAGTTGGTAGCTGTGAGCACAGTACTCCAGAGTTCAATATTGTTCAGTACTTTCATTAACAGATTGGATGATGAGACGAACTTCAGCAAATTTGTGGACAGTACAAAACTGAAGGAAAAGGTGGTGCAGCTGACATGCTCAATGGTTAATGATAATTTTGAACATTAAACTAACAAAACCACCATGAAGTTAATCAAGAAGTGGAAAGTTTTACACCTTGTACAAGGTAACCCTGGGAGTGATTATGGACTAGGAACCAAGTCACTGAGTTGCAGCTCTGCTGAAAAGGATGGGGTGGAGACAGAGGGTGGTTTTCAGAATGGGTGTCTGGTTGAGTAGGAGGTTTCATTATAGAAGAGATAGTGCTGGGCTACTTTAGAAGAAGCACAGGTAGGAGATTGAAGGAGTTTTTCAAGGCTGGACTTGATAAACTGAAATTTGCCTATTTAACCAATGTTTTTATAGTGCTGTGTCTTGTACTTAGATCAAAAATGAAGAGAATGTGTCTAGGAGGTGCTGACAGTAGTCCACAGTTCTTAATGCAAACACCTACATATTGCTGTTGACATTTTTGTTAGGTGTCAAAGCCTTCTTACAGTCAGTTGGGATCTAGTCAAGCAATGGAACCTAGAGAATACTATCAAGTAGATGCTTCCTTTCTGGTCAGCTGGACTCTTTAGGAAGCTTCCTAACTACTGGACTAGCATTTAACTAAACTTGGCTTAGAGGAAATATAGAGTCTATGTCTAGAGGTATTTTCAAGTGTTTCTAGGCTGGGCTAAACAGAGTTATCATTCTTTTGGGATAACTGATGTACAAGGTGTTCTCTGACTTGTTTTCTTAGCTATATGTTACCAGTCATGTTGTTCGTAAACAGAGGAAATTTCCAATTACATTACTCTTTCAGAAGAGGAAACTCTTTAGTCCAGTAGTTAGGAAGCTTCCTAGCATTTAACTAAACCTGGCTTAGAGGGAATATAGAGTCTATGTCACTAGAGGTATTTTCAAGTGTTTCTAGGCTGGGCTAAACAGAGTTATCATTCTTTTGGGATAACTGATGTACAAGGTGTTCTCTGACTTGTTTTCTTAGCTATATGTTACCAGTCATGTTGTTCGTAAACAGAGGAAATTTCCAATTACATTACTCTTTCAGAAGAGGAACAGTTGATTGTTGTGAAAAACAGACACAGGCTCTTATCTTGCATCACAAAAAAAGAAGTTCCCCACCTTAAGATACACTAGTGACATGATCTTAAGCAATATTTTTTCATCTTTCTTCTTAAGGTCTTTTTTTCTTATCATTAAGTAAACAGAATATAGACTGAAGATATATAATCTGTTTTCATTTGGACCTCACTCCAAATATTAGAACCTTCATAGACGTGGAAGTTAGTTCTTCATGGTGCAACACAAGTCTGTAGATAAAGCTTGCCTTCTTATGCATTAATGTCTAGTTTAAATCTATTTTTTAGATACCACTGACTTCCAGAAAAAGGCAGCAATGCAAACACTCTCCGGCTGATGCTATAGAACTGAAAAGAAAGGGAGAAAATGGGGTTCCATTTCTGTCATCCTCTAGCTTCTCCACATTGTATTTAAAAAATTACTTCAGTATTTACAATATTTATTTCTACCCAGTGATTTTTCTTAAGTAGTTTTTCTTGGAGAAATTACTGTTTAAAAAATATTAATATGCTCAGATATTGTAGATGTTTAAATAGAATCGAAGACTTTCAACTAAACAAAAACATCTTGCCTATTTGAAATAAGATTTTTTTTTTTATATGTGGATGAGTGTTTTGGTCTTTTTTTCTTTTTTGTGGTGCATTTTGAAAGCAAGATTGTGTCTAGTTTTTGGAAAATCTGTGGTAAATCAGGGCTTCAATTGTGAGTTGTCAGACTGAATTTTAAATATTCTATCTAGTTAAGTCAGCCACCTGTAATTATTTTGGGAAAAAAATATTGGCATGACATTCAAGGTGCTTTTGCTTACTTAATGCAATGCTCATTAACATTTATCACCCTAATTGCATATATTCCCTTTGGTTTCAACACACCAAAGAAAATATAATCAGTGACTAATAAAGCAGGAAAACATTCTGCATTATCTTTTTGGAGAGTGAGAAGGGTAGGCAAAAGGAGAGGGGATTTCCTTCTGAAGGAATAACTCCAGAGAAATACAAACCACTGTGACCCCATTTAGGACATAAATATGCATATAACAACAAGGTTTGCATGCTAATCTTTGGGCTGTCTTGGATATGGTAATCTCTGTGCAGGGAGTGGGAGAGGAGGAGGGTGGAAGACTTTTCCTAAGGAGGATCAGGTCGTGAGTCATAGCTCATTTAATGCCCATCCCTTCCTGGATAGGGTGAATGAGGGAGAGTGTTCCCGAGGCAGAACCTGAAGGCAGCTTGTATTGAAGGAGGGAGCCAATATCTGCTTCAGCAGGGTCCGGGGGAAGTGGAGAGGGGGAACAAGAACACTCGTCTCTTTGATCAGCTTACTCACCAGAGATTACCAGTGTAGTTGAGACCTCCACACTATTTATGATAGGCATGTGGACGACTGCTTAAGTAAGTCTCTGGAGGCTTCTCTGTCACTCCATTAATTAGCTAGAGACCCCACATTTCTGACTTAAAAGATGCTTTATTTGGATGGTAAAATAGGCTCTGTGCAGGGTGCTAAAGTTTTTGCACTGCTTAGCTGTAGGAAGGATACCCATGCAAATAACAAGACAAAGGCTTGAGTAGAAAATAAATTAAACTCTTTTGTGTGTGGATACTCATAATTTTGTGGTGGCAAAGCTGAGGTGGAAGGCATTTACATAGCTGGCAACAACTGAAGAGTTCGACTTTCACAGTGTGGAAGACGGTGCTGGAGAAATAAACCAGTGCACACCCACAGGATGCTGAACTGAGCATGGGCAGTTACAGCTTGAGAGAGACACTTTGAGTTCTCTGTGGTGAAATCATTAGTTGTGTGTCCAACAGTAGCATCGTCTCCTTGCTGTATATAACCTTCATATGCCCATATGTTGAGTATTGTGTACAGCTTTGGACGTCCCATCTCAGGGGTTTAGGGGAAGTGAATGAGGACTAGAGGGCAACATTAAAAATCATGGAACAGCTGCCTGTTGAGAAACTGGAAGGGCTGAAGGTCTTCATTCTGGAGGTGAGAAGGTTGATGGGGAGAAGTATGGTTGAGATTTACAAAGGTATGGTGGTAGCAGCCAAGGTGAATCAAAATTCACACCACTAGAAACCGGGGCAGTCAAGGATGTTTGCAGAGCATTTCAAACGGATGCAACACTTCCTTATCTGGCTTCTGGAGAACTTGTAGAACATTTTGTCATGGGGAGCAATGAGGACAGACAGCAGCAAGAGGTTCAGAAGAGTTTGGACAAGTTCCTGGAGGGCAAATGCATAAGTTGGTGCTAGTAGGACTAGGCCTGGATGTACCTTATGTAACATCCCTCACATTTCCTTGGGCTCCACAACTTAAATAACCTGCTCTTCTGCCACTGTCACACCCATAATTGTGGGCTATATGGACTTCTTGTCTGATCTAACAGGATGTTTCTTATGTCTGTTGCATGCAAGATGATTGTATAATCCAGAGAGAAAATAGGAAGGTAAATTTGGGAGAAGAAATGGTAATTCTATATATGTATAATTACATATTTTATTGTTTGAAGGACACAATTTTATGAGATTGGCCAAAATGCAAAAAAAAGCCAAAAGGTAAACCAGTAGGTTGTAAAGTGAGCAATTTAGAATAAATCACAATTTTTTTTTTTTTTTTTTTAAGTTCTTCTTACAGAACTGATTCTTAGAAAGGAATGGCTTCTTTCAACTAGATGCTCTATCTATTTTCTAACCTCAGTTTCTTTTGATTGTCTGTAAACACTTTTAAGTTTTGAAACAAGTAATCTGTCTTGGGTTTGTGCAGGCTTTATTGCATCTCTACGAATTGTTTACTTGGGAAAGACAAGCTCTTGGCTTGCATTGAACTTAAATAGATTCTTCCTGGAACTTTTTTTTGCAATTTATAAATGCAATATATGTAAAAATAGGGTAAACTAATTCAATTGCTTTTTGTATTATTATTTAAATTTTTATGGTTTACCTAGTGGAAAGTGCATGAATATCATGCTCATGAAAGCAACAGCCATATTACTTCTAAGCATGTGTCAGAGTTAGTGCTGTGGGATATGAATCATTCTTTGAAAATAAACAAGCAAGAATCATAAAAAGAGTGACGTGTAGACTATTTTTTCACTGTCCACAATGATCTTTAGATATGTACAACTAGAGGGATACTTAAATGTCCTGCTTTTATATCTGTTTGAGTAGGGGCAACCATTTGTGTAACAATTTGAAGTTGATTTATGAAGACAATTTGGGCTACAGCTAGAACCAAGGTTTTATTGGAGGAGGCATAGTTTGCAGTTCAGGGCCCCAGCTTTATAAAATAGATCCTCTGCTACAAAAGCAATTTGGAGTGTTCAAGAAAACTAAGCAAGATTGAAGAGCCTGTTGTTGCAGAAAAAGACATCAGTGTGGTACAACTGTTCTTGGTCAGTATTCCCATTGGTGTGTGCATATATATATATATATTCATCTGTGTTTATACAGTGCATAAAACTAACATGTCTTTACTTGATTCTCTTCACTACGGAGAAAGTCAGAAGAGTACCAAAATCATGGCATTTTTGAACAAGCTTGTCACAGTGTAGCAAAACCAACTCTAACTGAAAAGCCATTTAAGTAGTGAATAAAATAAAATTGAGATTTTTAATGTTAGAGTTTTCTTTTTTAGTTTTATTTTTATTGGCTTTTTCCCCTTCCAGAATATGCTGATAGTAAGATCCAAGTAATATAATGATTCCAAGGATGTGTAAAGAGTCTGTAATGCTTATAGAGAACTGCTATAATGAAAATACAATCCAAGAAATGCTAGCTAAAGACAAATTAACTGTCTAAGCACCTGCTCTCTGATTTTTCTCTCCTTGATGCCTACACAGACTGCTGTGCATAAATAAATATTTAAAATGTTTATATCTAAGTCAGTGTATCTTTTTCTCTAAAACCCCACATTGCATGAATAACAGCCTCTGTGAACCAAGTAAAGCTTCCACCTTTATCTTTGTATTAAATCAGAGGGAAAACTAGTAGCAGACTCGGTATTAAGATAGAGTGATTCCCTCTGTAAATATGAGGGCTTAGGAGACTTTCTTCAAATATTATTGTCCAAATACCTAGGCAAAAAGGTGATGTGTACATCCTTGAATTTTATTTATTTATTTACATGCCATATGTCAAAATTTGGCCAAAAACAGAAACAGATCTCTTAACCCTTAGAATTTAGGCTAGCAGAACACCAATTTTAATTTCGGTTCAGTGATCTATTCTCTCCTACTCATGATCTGCTCTCCTACTCTGTCCTCAGCTCATAAGGATAAAAAGAGTGCTGGGATCTGTTCAAATCCAACTAGAGACACAATAAGCTCATTCTTTGTTGTGCAAAGACATTTGCATTACTTTTCCATGTGTCCGCTTCACAAAGTGTTAGTTTGAGTCAGTAGATGAAAATATGCAATAAAATATTGAAGCCTGCATTTTATTTTGTGCTAGGATGAATTTTGAACCATTAATTTCTTTTTTGATTTTCTTCAATAAGTCTATTAAATAGAAAATATATATTACATTTGAAAAATCCTTTAAAGCTCTTTTTAAAAACTGGATTATTCTCTGCTGTTTAGGACATAAATTTTTGGCTAAGTTTGTTGGGTGACTTTAATCAAGTTGGTTGTTAATAAAAGGCATTTAATTTGTTACAGTTTCTTGAGAAGGTTAATAGCAGTGAAATATGAAAGATGATTGTTAGGGAAATAGTAATTGAATAAAGCTGCATTGTACATCTGCACATTGCAGTGTAAAAATTTCTTGCTAGAGATTTTCTCATTAATACATACTGTGTATATTATTCTTGA
Organism: Merops nubicus; assembly: GCF_000691845.1. NCBI lineage: Eukaryota > Metazoa > Chordata > Aves > Coraciiformes > Meropidae > Merops > Merops nubicus. The sequence continues at coordinate 26,121 of NW_008602105.1, forward strand.
AGTGTCTTACCTCATACAGTGTTGGCTAAGTGCAGGGAAAGTTCAACTTACATACATAGACTTTATGTTAAATTTTGAGTGCAGTGTACTTACTACAAGTCTTTAACTCTGCATTACATATGTTGTAATCAGCTTGAATACTGTATGTGTTTCCTGTTTATTTTTGAGTCTCATTCCAGGTTTTCCTACTGTCTTTGATAGTAGTCCCTGAATAAACTGAAATTTAATTGATAAAGATAATGTTTCAGCTTATGCTGACATTCTCAAAACTGTGCTTCATATGTTTTTAAAGCTTGAATGTCAGGAAATGCTGTACCAAAGTCTCAGCTTTGATTATTTTGGAAACTGCCAAAATGAGCGTCCAATGGTTGATGAAAAACAAGTCCAAGATGTTAAAATTGTATTGTTTTCAGTTTTATTTTTGAGAACATTGATTTTTTTATTCCATTAATTAATGTAATCTTTGCTTCAGATATTGTGTTGATTTTAATATTTTTATCATAACCATTCTCTACAAATTGATATATCATTGAGTACCAGCGATTAGTATGAATTATCTCTTCTGCCACCTTAATCAGTCATACATATATAAATCAACATTGAAATCACATAAGCAGGTCTAGAATTTTATAAAGGTATCTCAGAGACTCAAAACTTCTCACCATCTGAGATGGTGCTTGAGTTTTTTTGAGCTTCTGAGAATACCTAGTGATTGTAAGAAAATTCTGCATCTGGTGTTACATCTCATGGACTTATTGAAGGTACTCAGGCACAGCCTTTGAAAACATTGATTTGAAACATTGATTTGATTGGATTTTGTTTTTTTTTATCCAACCAGAACTACTGAGATTCTGACTGTTGACTGGCTTTGCTCTTTATCTGCATTATTTTTTGTTAACATTATTGGCTACAAAGACAGTGACACACTAATTTCTTGCTCTGCTCATCTGTACCCTCTCCCGTCTAATTTCAATATTTATATTATTGTAAAACTGCTCCCAAAACTTGAGGAAAAAAAAATTAAGAACTGAGTGTATAAAGATTGTCGTTTGCAAAGTTCTATTGGAAATCTGCAGGATTTCACCATCACACAGTCAGGGTCAGCCACCAGCATAGCCATTGGCATGATATGTGGTAGGGACTTTGCAGGGTGCAGAGGACATGAGAGAGGTTTTAAATGCTATTTTATAAATCTATTTTATGAATGTGAATTAAACCTCTGTATAATCTATACACAAGGAAGAGAAAAGAGTTTTAAACTGAAGCTAAACAACAATCTCTGCTGAAGTAGAATAGTAACTACATTTTATTTCCTTTTACAGCTGTCTTTCATGCTGTGAAACAGGAGACAGGAGATTTATGGAAAGGTCCAGTAGAAGCCATTCAGAAAGCTTCACACATCTTGCCCTTTAATCAAATTTTGTTTTTCCCTCCTATAGGAAGTGGAATTAATTTTCTTCCATGATGATTTTGTTCTTCAGAAGCTGTCCTGTTGAATTAATTTCCAAAAGTGTCTGCTGTCACAGACTGGAGTTGGGTGCTCTGTTTTCAGCCTGACTTGGAAGTTGTTGTTCCTTCTCCTTTTACATATTTAGCTGCCAATCTTGTTTCACAAGATTGGGAAACTTCAGGAATCTTCATAGGCTCTTAGTGTTCAGCACACAGCAGCTCCTTGACACTGCAGACATTAAACTCTTCCCAGTCTGTTCCTTTAGAGCAACTCCACCTGTGTAAATTAAAAATGACCATTACTGTCACAGAGTGAAAAGACTTTGGATTTTGTGTTTGAGAAGGAAGAGCAAATTCTAAGATACGTGTACTGTCAGTTTAGTCATGATAGAGAAATTTGTGTCACTATGGGCAGCTAAATGTAATTTCACATGCATGTTGCTGTGAATTAGAAAGCTTCAGTGAAGCTAACCAAACATTAATAAAATAATCACTTGGAGAAACTATCAGTTACTTTGAGCACTTGTGAATGTAAAGAACAATAACTTGCAGCCCATCCATACTCATCCATGCTCAAACTGGTCCTGTTTCTTGGGCATAGTATATCTGACTGACTTTGTATGGAGAGGAATGCAGATGAGTGCCATGGGCAGTACCTCTTGGCAGCATCAGTACCTTTTTTACCTCAAGTTGCTCTTGCACATTTAACCAGTCTTTGTGCCAGTGTATCATTTTTCTTTTGCACCAAAATACACGTATATGTTACAGACTTTTAAGTGATTTAAAAAAAAAAGAAATTTAAATAGGAATCATAAAGTATGCAGTCTTTTCCAACCTGTTAAAATATGGAAACATTAATTCATTCATTCAGATGTATTTTTTTTCAGTGCTGTTTAGGCACACAAATTTAACAACAGTTTGTCGAGGAAAATATCATGCTGTTGATCTGAATAGTGATTTTTAACTCTGATATGCTTACAGTCCTTCTTAAATTAACAGATAATCTGAAGAGTGTAGTCTCCATGCATACTCAAGGAAGAGATCATCATGACCTGAAGATGAATCTGACTACTGAAACTGATTTAGCCTCTGGTAGTGCCCATTTGTAGTCTAGCTGCCACAAAGCAGATTTTTTCAAAGGGTCATAACTTGGCCAGAGTTGAGCTGATTTTCACAGATGGGGACTTGCTAAATTTCAAGTCTTAACTTCAAAGCAAGATGGTGCTAGAGCTCTTTGACAAGAAGGTCACTGTTTTTCATATTATGGATAAAGCAGTGTGTTGTCTTCCCTGGCCTGAGTTTTTTGGTTGAAATTGTTAAAGCAGAAACTTGGAGTATAAAACTTCAGTCTGTCTTGCAAAAGTCCACACTTAAATAAACAACTGAAAGCATCCTGTAATAAGAATTGTTGGGCAACTTGAATATCGAGGATGTTCCTACTCCATCTCTACTGATACAGAAGTTTGTACTAAAAATGCTTGTCCTTTTCAGAGTGGAAAAAAGTTAAAGGCAACTTCAAGCATTAATGAATAAAAACATTTTTGAATGAATAGCTTGATGTCTAACAGTGACAGGTTTATTTTACAAAGCTGTATTTATATAACACCACTGAGGGGGAAAAAAAAAAAATCAGCTACCACTTTTTTTTTAGTTAAAATGTAGCTTCTTGTTCACCCAGGCATAGTCATTCATAACTACTGATTTTTCTGAAGAAGCTTTTAAAATACAAAAAATCATCTTTGTGAAGAGAAAGGGCACAAGTGACACAGCTGTTGTATTTATACTCCTGGTCAGTTGGGAATCTTCCAACTGAATTAACTAGCTCTCAAAAGGGGAGTCAGCATCTTTGCCTTGGTTTTACAAGTTTTGGGGGACAAATATATTGCATTTAGTTGAGCATTGGCTTGTTTGGTCAGGACTTCCAGTGTATTTTATATTGAAAACAGGCCTCTAGAGTCTGTAGAGTCTTCTGTAGTGAGAGTCCTCTGCTGCTAAAATACTGACTTATTGGTTACGTGAGGTTTAATCATCATGAAGAGCATCTCTAGCGTTGGTGCACTCAGAAAATAGCTGTGGTGTATAATTACTACCATTGGAGAAAGCTGGAATGTTCTTATTAAATGGAGTTTATATGTACCCTTTTTAAAAACAATCTCTAAGGCTATAATTTTTTTTAAAAAACGTGCCTTCATATTTAAGGGTGGGAAGCATTATGTCACACCATGTGAAGGCCAATTATTCTTTAAAAACAAAACAGGAACGACAAAACAAATCAAGAACCCTTTACTTTGATTTTTAGTGATTTTTTTTCTTTTAAACCAAATTTCAGTTGCCGTACTGGGAAGGATCTGAGTTACTATTCTGCATTTATATTAATTTCTCTGCATATGAAAATTAGTGCAGTGGTTGTTATACCTGTGCATTCCACAGATGTCTTGGGTACAGGATGAATAAGGAATTTAGGAAAAGAGTGTACTTTGTGCTAACTCTTGTCACTGATTCCCACATGTACAGGGGGTTGTATCAAGTGTCTTCAAAACTGTGCACACAAGGAATGAATTCCAAATACCACCTGCATTTTCAGAATCTACTCAGTCTTACCATTTTTGTCACTTCAGATATTGTAGATATATAAAGTATGATTGATTAGATATTCATAATAACTGACTGCTCTGCTTGCGAGGTTGTCTTTAATGAATTTTGTTGAATTTGGAATAAAAATAAGTAGAATGACCTTGCATGGAATGTGTTATCATTACTGTTTTTTCATTGTCTCTTCATTTTGCATACTGAGAAAGTACTAATATCAACAACTTCTTATTAGGACATCTGTGAATGACCTATCAGACATTCTTACCTTGGCTCTTTGCTATTAGTAAAGCAGCTGTTCTTTGGTGTTTCACCTCTTCACCTTCTTTCTATACCTTGCAAAACAGCATTACATACATACATTAACAAAACCATTAAAATGTATTTCAGGAAGAAGACTGAAGTTTAAAAATTTTAAGTAGGGAAATGAACAATTTTTTAAGTACTCGATTGCAAGCAGATAATGGAAGCAATGTATTGTGAAGGAAAAAATGCTAAGATATACAAAACCAGGTTACACCTTCATTAGCTTAAATTATTATTTCATGTCTTTCTTAAACTGAAAAATAGCTAAATATCAGTCCTTAAAAAAAAAAAAAAATTTGCCTCCATAAATGAGTTAATAATAGAGGTGTCTTGTCACAGGAAAAAGTTTCAGCATCGTTCTGCTCTCTCACACACTCCTTTTTGCAGAAATCAAAATTAAATCATTACCTTTACACAGGTTTTTCAAACAATTGCCTGTCATGAGATATATTATAAAAATGATGTTGATCTTCTCTTAGCCTAAAGAGGAAAACAAAGTTGTTCTTCATATTAGACTGATTTTTGTACTGATTAAATAAAAATAATTGCAAAAACTATGTGGTTATAATACAAAGGAAAATAGAAATTAAGAATGTTCTTCATGACAAGTTCAATAAGCAGTCTCTTGTTCTTTTAGGAAATGAAAGAATACAAATCTGTGAATTTATTTGAAATATTGTGATTGTATTGTTAAAACCCAAAGTATTTGCTTTTGTAGAGAGCACTCTTGCCATTTGTACTCACAGTCAAACATGGAGCAGATTTACAAAACACACTCAGTGGGAGGACCCTTCCAGTCTGGAATGTGGTCCATCATCTATGCTCCAGTTTAAACTGGAGCCTCTGGTGGGCATGCTATCAGGTTTTCTTCTCTTCCTTTCTGGTAGTCTGGATCAACTCCTGAAAGGATCTTGTGAGACACCAGATTGCACAGGTGACAGATTGAGTGTTCTCTCATCACTTCCCTATCAGCAGTAGAAAACTTTTTATCCTGTTGCTAAATGTGGGCAGATTTTCATTAATCACACTGCTGTAATTTACCTGTAAGCACTGGCTAGTGTGTTTTTAATTATTCCTTTTTAAAAAATTGTTTTTTGGAAGAAAAAAATGCCTAATTTTCATTAATGACTTGGTTCAGTAAGACCTAATGGCTATATCTGAGGGGCATTGCAAAGGAGATGGTGACATGTATTTTTCCTGACACACTGAATAGCAGTCACCTAAAAACCCTAATGTAATGAGTCATTTACCAAACTAACTGTGTGTTCTTTAGCTGAAGGTCTCATTTAATTAGAGAACCAATTTTTGCTAGAGTACATCCCCGATCAATTTAAGGTTTTTGGATGTTTTTAGCAAAGAGTCATTCAGGTATCCTTAAACCTTAGGTGCATACTAAATATGCACAGTTATCAGTATGTTGCATCATGTCTGTGGTTGCCCCTAGGGACAGAGAGCCCTCCAGTGGGTCTCCATCTTTGTCCTTGTTTGGCATTTATTCAGGTAAGAAGGCAAATTGTGCCTCATCTTTCCAGATACATCCCTCTTCTTCCTCTTAACCAGCTCTGCAGGCCCCTGCATTGAGGTAAAGCCCCTCTTCACCTACACTCCCCCCACTGGCCTTAACAAATAAACAGGTGGAAAATGAGGTGAGGAGTCTCCTTTCTCTTGAGACTTAGCTGCTATGGTGAGGTGAAGAGATGAGTCCTTCCCCTTTACCTCCCTAATGGAAGTCAGATGTTTAGTCATGACTATTCCCTAGGTCTGAAAATACTGGAGGCTCAAATTTGGATATGCCTTGATGTAAGCAACTGGCCAATAGTTGAGAAAAAGAGCTAATGTGAGTGAAATAATATCATACTTAAAAGTATAGCCACACATCTTTCTTTATCTATATATTTCTGTACAGGAATTCATGGCACCAAAGAACAGATTTCCTTGCAAATGTTTCCTAAGCCAGTCTGTCATTCCAGTTTCTGCTTCATGGAGTGAGCCATGTTTTCAGCTGCTATTTTTATAACGAAATAATACCTCTGTTTAGCCTCAGTATTAAAAACTGAAGGGAATGCTGGTTACCCTTCAGAGACCTGGACTGCCATGGGTGACTGGTGGCCATTACATTTCTCTCGTCTTGGTAAGACTCAAAGCCCTATATTTGCTCAGTCTTTCACTGATTTTAAGATGAAAAAGATGCAGTTAATTTGTTTTGGTTTTAATCACATTACTTGCTATAAAGTTAAAATACAGTGTGTGTTTTTCAGTTAATTTTATTTTTGTTTTCTGTCCAAGTTGGATAATGGAGATGAGCAAGCAGCCCAGATCAGACGTGAACTAGATGGACGACTGCAATTGGCAGAACAAATGGCAAGGGTAAGTGGTTGCTTTCGTGTACCAAAACCATATCTTATTACAGGTTTAGTGGGGCAATACATAGTGAATGTTTCCAGTTTCTGATTCTAAAATTAAGCAGAAGATTATTTGAAAACAGTCTCACAGATGGATTTCTTTCTGCTCTAGAGTTTCTGTGTTGACAGGGGAAGAGAGGAAGCGAAATGTGGCTTTGGGAAGTGATATCGTGTGTGACCCTACATTTCTTTCATCAGCAAGTCCAGTAGTGAAGCTAAGGGTGTATTTTTTGCACATTTGAGATTATGTATTTTGGAACTAAAATAAATCATCTTTTATATGCACGAGTGCATTGTGCTGTGCTTAGGGTATGACGATCATGTTTATGTCTTACCACAGGTTATGAGAGATATACATTTTAAGTAAATCTAAGAAGGTATACATTGATAGATTAAGTCTAAATTAATAATGGTTATGTTAGTATTGCAAGTAACAAAATATGAGAGGGTCTTGTAGGTCAACTCACTGATGATTGGGTGGGTAAATTATTTTTTTTTTGTAAATTTTAGAAAGCCAAGCTTATTTTTTTCTCTTATAGCTTGTCTTTTATTTCAGTGGACAGGATTATATCCCTTTATATTAAATATCACAGATGAAGTTGATATTGTCATCAGCCATGTCTTATGAAATTTTGGGGAAAGACACTTTTGCTACAGAAAGACAATCTCAGGTCTCTTCAATCTTCTGTGAAGCCTGAGTTTATCATCAAATGTGTCCAATAATCTTGTTTCTTCTGTTGTCTTCTTGACTTTAGCTCCATAAGTTACAAAATATTGGAAGCATATACGTTGTACTCTGTGTGTGCATGAAATAATATATTAATATGATATTAATTGTAAAGCAGTTAAGATTTGTTTGTTTCTTTAAAAGGAAAAAATTATCATTTTAGTCTATGAAGTTCATAACTAACTTGAAGGTGTAATCTTAAAAAACACAATAGTGTCTATAAAAGCTTCCATTTCATTTTAAGCATTACTCAAACTGCAAATTCTGTTCATTTTATCTCCTAATATGCAAACACTGCACAGCTGTAGATTTTTTAAAGAAAAATTTATTTATCCATTTTTACCCAAACCATTACTTGAAAATTCTTATGGTTACCACAGTGTCAGCTGCACAGTTTTGCACCGAATAAAGAACTTCATGTCCTACGTGATACATGCAAGCCACAAATCAAAGTTTTCATACGTCTCTTTTAAACTACTTAAAATACAGGTTTTTCTTCTTTTTTGTGGACTTTGAGAACTAGTCCAAATCTTAGCAGCTGTGGGAATTAAGGTCATTTAAGCCTAAGTAGTCAAATGCTGCAAAATATGAACTTTATTCTCAGAGCTCAAAACCAAAATAAAAGGCTTTTTGATACTGTATTATGAATTCTGTCACCTTTGTTGGTAAAGAGTTTTCAGGGATCACCTGCAGGTTTTTCTTCTTTTTGGTGGACTTTGAGAACTAGTCCAAATCCTAGCAGCTGTGGGAATTATTAAGGTCATTTAAGCCTAAGTAGTCAAATGCTGCAAAATATGAACTTTATTCTCAGAGCTCAAAACCAAAATAAAAGGCTTTTTGATACTGTATTATGAATTCTGTCACCTTTGTTGGTAAAGAGTTTTCAGGGATCACCTGATGTAAGAAAGTCTTTAAACTGCAGTCTCAAAAGATCAGCACAGCTAAAGCGAAGTCTCTGCTCATAGCTTTTTTTGTTGTGGTTGAGGGCTCATTCATGGTTCCTATTATACGTTACTTGTCCATTTTACAAGTTGTTAATTATGTATGAGTTTATGTTAGCAGAAAAAAAGATAATTTAGCATATGGAAAGGAGGCAAGAACCTTAGAAATATATTCATCTATAGATGACTAAAATAATTGGGGTATTTTTGCATCTATTTACCTATCTGTTTCATCATATGACTAAATTTAAAGTAGCTGAAATCAAACTATATATGGTCTAATGGCATTTTCTACCTATTTTAACTGGGGCTGTGCTTTTCTGAGATAGACTTTTATGTGTTCTCTTGAAAAGACTACCCAGTGTCTTTTGTCATTGAGAAATGCATCCTGCAAATCCATTTTAGCAGTCTCGGAATCCAGAGCTAAATGCTAGTGTGTACACCGGCCTGATGAGCGTCTCATATCCATCCCCAGGTCTCTGTTTCAGGGTGTATTCCAGCATGTTGCCATCAGAGTTCCCAAAATTCCAGTACTGTTCTGGGGCCTGTGTTCTTCTTGAGACCATCCAGGCTTTTCAGATCAATTACTGTGAATATGCACTAAAAAAACGGTGGAAACCCCCCACTCTTCCTGTTATGTCTCTAAATTATTTTAAATGTTATGTGCTATAGCAATTTGTTGCAAAGTCATCATCTTAAAAAAAAAAAAAGTGAGAGGAGGTGGGAAGGGTGAAATTTATAGACGTCAGAGTCTAGATGGAGGATGCTTACCCTTGTTATGTGAAAGAAAGAAGTGGATACAAACAAACATTCAGGTTTTACAGAAATCAAGGCCTCTTTCTGGTACTACTATCTTAAATCATGAAAGATTATAATCATAAAAAATAAACAACAAAAGGCATTGTGAAAGGTTTCCTCAATTTTTGCATTTGGCTGGAAAAAGCATCTTAACAAGAGGAAAGATCTTTTAACAACATAACAGTCTGTCTTCTCTGTCAGCATATTATTATTGGAATGATCCAACAGGATAAGGTGCAGTTTGAGAAACACTCTACAGTGGGTCATTTTGGCTAGAGCACCCTGAACCTTGCCCTATGTTTTTAGCTTCTAACTATAAATAAGTTTCTTTTTTCTTTTTCAATCTGTAATATACTGTGTCTGTAGTGGTATAATGAGCAGATCACTGGACTGGCAGCAGGTGTTTGGGGACACAGTCAACTTGTTTGATCTTCATTAGCAGCTATAAAGATTTTAACGTAGAACATTTTATAATACTCCTTATAACATCTAAATATAAGAATTGTCTGGTTTAGGAGGAAGATGCCTACCTTTGCAAACAGTATGTGGGGAGCACTGTTTATCACTTATATTTAAAACATATTCTACAATAATTTACATTTTTGTTCAATCTTGAGTGACATATGTCCCCTGTGTTCAATATCAGGGGAGAAACAGCATAAAATTGGCTCTGTACATATTCGCATATGCATTGTAGATGTTTGTATGTTACCTCTTTGCTGTAGACACAATATTTAAACACTATTAACTAAATCCTATTGAGGAAAAAAGTGATTTTTATGTTCTCTCTAGACCTTCTGTTTAAAGTAATCAGATATGAAATCATTCAGACTGGGTTTATGGTTAAATGATTCGAGGGCAAGTGTTTCTTTCTTTTACAAATGCCCCTTTTTTTTTATTAAGTATCTCTGAGAAGAGAGCAAATCAGTAAATTAACATGACATATAATATGAATTACTTTTTTTTTCCTCTCTAACTTTTAAAATATATCTTCCAAGGAAAGAAAATTCCCCAAATTTGTAACAAGAGAAATGGAGAACATGTACATAGAAGAGTTGCGGTCTTCGGTGAATTTGCTGATGGCAAATTTGGAAAGTCTTCCAGTGTCTAAAGGTGGGCCAGAATTTAAACTGCAGAAGTTAAAGCGATCACAGAATTCTGCATTCTTGGACATAGGAGATGAAAATGAGGTTCAGCTGTCGAAGTCTGATGTAGTCCTCTCCTTCACATTAGAGGTAATCACATATTTCACAGAAAACTTGTTGACAGTTTAAATTACTAAAATATCTATGTCTTGATAACTTTTTTCTTATTACTTCTTCCTTTGTAATTTTAAAATTCTATCTTGAAGAAGTAAATTATTCTTTGTGTCTTTGGTAATTATGAGTTAGAGTACAGCTATGTGATGCATTTTCCTCTTGCATTGGCAATTGCATTTGGTAGTTGAATCTCCCACACAATGTAACTTTACATCAATTCCAGTACATTAAATACCTAAATACGCTTTTGAGAGTGATTATGAAACACTGTTGTTATCAGGAGCTCACTCCTAGAATTTTACAAACAAGTTATGTTTTCTCACTGAAAGCATTTGAGAATAAACAACAACAACAAAATTTACTGGTGGCCATAGCAGGTTTTTAAAAATTTCTGCATTTTCCTCAAGAAACTAGTTCATATTTACTAAGATTATGGAGGAAGTCTGGTTTATAGAAAAAAAAGCATCTGCTTTTTTCAGTAACGTTGAAAATTAATACCAATCTTTCTTTCCAATGTCATTAATTTACACAGAGAATTTAAAAAATGTTCAAAAACAGAGAAATTACTTACCTCTGTATGCAATTTTAATATTACTAGCTAAGAATGTAAAAGCCTAACATCAACTTTGAAAGAGTAGTAAGATCCATCATTCTATATGCCGAAAGTATCAAGCATGTACAACTGTTAACCACATAAGTTGAGTGTATGTGCACATCACTCTCAGGAAGCTAAATCTCAGAGTGTATAAGGGCAGAAGGAAATAGCTGAACTGATATTAATTTATAAGGAAACCTGACAGTTCTACTCCTTTTCTATGCAAATGGGCAAATAAGAAAAGCTGATTGTTTTTCCTTTGAGACAGAATACTTTATTTTTTGTAAATGTGAGGCCATATGTGCATAGCTTCACACTTCTTGAATAACATTACATACATTTATGATGTTCTGATGGGAATGGACCTTGCTGGCTAAGAGAAGAGACATCCCTGCCCTTAACTGCAAGCAACAGTGACTGTTTTTACAAGTGTAGAGGCTCAAATAGCCTGTTTGCAGAAATTTGTAAAATAATTAAAGAAAATATCAAAGTAACAGGAGATGACTTAATCAATTATGTTCCTCAGCTGTTGGACAGTTTCAGAAAGAGACAAGCAATATTTAGGAAGCAGTTTATCAGCTAATGAGCTAGTAAATAAGCTAGTGACAGTTTCCTTCCTAATGAAATGCAACTTTTTTCCATTACTGGGGTCCAGAATTGCTACCAAGGACAAATGTACTGTGCAATTAAATTGGAAACTCAAGGAAAAGAAGTGTCAACATAAAAATGACTAAACGTGTAGTCTGCATTCAACAAGGACATAAATTTGGCATGTGGAAAGACCATATAGGTAGTATTAACTAGAAGGATCTCTAGTGCAGTCTCCCAGTGATCATTGATCACTCTGATAACTGCTTAAATTTCTGGACCACAAAAGATGGAAAAGAGAGATGATTATGACACTCTCCCTGAATTGATATTTACAAAGCATAATAGGCAATGTTGATAATTTACGAGTAATGTAAAAAAATTCAAAATTATCAGTGACCATCATCTCACTGTGATATTACCAAACCAGCAATTTTTCAAGTCATCTTACTATTACTAAGGTTCTGGAAGGTTCAAAGTACAAAGGATGTTACAGCCAGGGGTGAAGTCTGGCTTAACATACTTGAATTGAAGAAAATTGACAAGTATGCACACAGTTTAATTGCAAAATATTTTAGTAGCTGCTTGCTGACCTAAGAAACCAATTGCCTCTAAAGAGACCAAGAGGAGTCGTTACTTTTTTCACCCTTGAATATTGGTTTTCATCTGTAGTTCAGTTGAGGACAGCTTCTCTGCTGATTAAATGGACTATGTTTTTCCCATGTTCTTCTTATAGGCTTAAATGGGGCTGGAAGAGAAAGCAGCTTTTCCAAAGCAAGCAGGGAAACCAGACTTTCTTCTTAAATCTTCTCTGAAACATCTGAAGTGTAAAAATTCCGATAATTTCCCACTGTGACAAACTGTAAGGTTTATGGAAGGCAGAGAGCATTTGAAGCAGGGCTGCGTTTGGCTCTTCTGAGCTATGACTGACTAGTTCAGAGAAGCTGAAGAACTCTGGGGTCTGCCAAGTGCAGAATTTCCCTGTGAGGAAATTACTTGAGGCACAGCTGGTGGAGGTGGCTTTTTTCCCCTTTATCTACCCCCCACCGCCCCCAGCCCCAATGCATGCTGAATTTGACTGCAAGTACTGAACTGGAAGAAGGAAAAGAGGCTGATGGCAGGGGGGGAAAAAAATCCAGCAACTGATAGCGATGCTCTGACCTGCCTCACGCTCAGCACGCCACTAAATCACTTCTGAGAGTCAAGAGTTGCAACCTCCAGTGTCACAGCACCACGATTAACCTTTCAAGATGTGATCAGTGTGCTTGCTAGTCTTGTTTAGTCTGGCTTAGTAACCTGTTTGTTCTATAAGTACTTATTTAGATAACTGCTTGAAACATACTTTTCCCCAACTATTATGGTTCAGAAGTATATATAGACATTATTCTCAAATTCGACTACCAACATTTTGATTGTGAGTGAAGTTTTGGTCATTGTCCAAGTAGAAACAGAGGAAAAATTTCAATTCCTACTATATGGTGTAGAAAGTGGAAAAAGAAAGCAAAATTAAAACTTTCCTCTGTGAATATTTCAGTGAGTGGAGTTTGGGGAAATTTTTATTTCTTTTTTGTTAACCTGCATGAAGCTTCGTACTGCAATAGCTCTGCTATCTAGTGTTTTCTGAAGGATAAACTATTTCCTTTCTTTTCCTCAGATTGTTATAATGGAGGTACAGGGTTTAAAGTCGGTTGCTCCCAATCGAATTGTCTACTGCACCATGGAAGTGGAAGGGGGTGAAAAGCTGCAGACTGACCAAGCAGAAGCTTCCAGGCCACAGTAAGCCACTCTGCTGTTGCTGCGTCCAGCATCTTTCCTTCATATCACAGGAGAACCTAACTATCTTCACAGTTACTACAATTAAGTTAGCGCTAGGTTATAGGAAGTTTTTTTTTCCTGGCAAGTTATCTTAAACTCTTTCTGAAAATTGAAAATACAAACAGTAGTTCTTTATAGTGAAGTAAGAAAAAAGTGTGCATGGTGTACACATGAACGCCATTGAATGTACGTGTGAGAAACACAGCTAGAGACTGCATCCTCTGAAAACACAATCCTCTCAATAGATGTTAGCCTGAGGTGATTTTATGTATTCTAGGTTAATGTGCAGGTGGCCTTGTGGAGTGTAACTTGTATGATTGGTGGAAAATCAATACTCAGTAATCAATCTCAACAAAGCTTACTCACCTGCTGAGCCTGTTTCTTTTTAAATTATAGGGTCCACTTTGTTCAATTAATTTTTGAGGGAAGCAGTCAACAGAATGACTTGGAGAAGAATAACAACATGGTCTCTGTAGTCGAACAAGTTAGAGTGGAAGAGAGGATGAAAATTAAGTGTGGTTTTTAGTTGATTTGTTGACCTACACACTGACTTCAGACACTTTTCTCTCTGCTAAAATGTCATTTGGAATCTCTTGTGGCTAACTTTCCAGACAGCATGTTGGGGTTTTACTGGCACCACAGTGTGCCTTGTGAAAGACAATTTTTCAGTTGCAGTTGTTACAGTACCTGAGAAAACATCTTCAACGGAGCTAGGATAGTAGGTTCTATTCCAATCATACCTCAGATGTGGACTTCTGTTAGGCAGAATTATAAGCACAGTTGCCTCTTCTGGGGTTGGAAAGAGGAGGAGATTAATTTGATGGTCTTTCTCCTAGGTGCAGCAAACTTCTTTGGGAAGTAAGTCAGCAGCCTACTCCAGTAATGTGTTAAAACACCTTTGCAGAGCTCTTATGTGGGAAAAGATGTAAACTTGACATGTCAGAGTCTCTGTCTGTGTTCCTTCTCCAAAGCATAGGAATGCTCAGTTGTATCCTATGCATGTAGTACGTGAGGAACTTCTAAAAGCAACAGTAGTGCAAAAGACACACAGATACACACATTGAAGCGAGGTCACGAGTGGATATGCAACACCCCCTGCTCATTTGTGGGCCCGTTTGGGTGATCTCTTGTGGCTTAGGGTCCCATGAGAGTCACAAGGCTTTCTCATGGAGGGCACATCTCCAAGCTGTACTTTGTCTTCAAACTCAAGAGTTGCTCTCATACTGCTCCCTGCAACAAATACCTCTAACCTTTGCCTACTGCCACAGTTAAAGTTCCTGTTTCTTCTGACAATGTGTCTCTCATTTCATCACCCTTGAACGTGTTAGCTTCTGTTTTAAATATTCAATTAACCTCTGATGTCATTGGTATGGGTCTTCAAATCTCCCTAAATCACCCAGAATACACAAATTCTTGTATCTTGGGCACAGAAATTCTCCTTTCAGAAATCAATTTGTAGATGTTAAAGGTTTTGTTTCTCACTAACCATTTCCAAATGTGGTAAACAAGACATGGTAGTGACAATTCATGGTCAGTTTATGGTTTACTTGCTACATAGTTAGGGGTGCAGGTTAATGTAATGGATGTAAAACTAATCAGAAGGTATGCACTGTGTATAGATAAATCTGGTGAAAGTAACAGATGGGGTGATTTTCCTGCTGGTCAAAGTAGAAACTTCGTGGTAAAGAAGTTCAAGAATAGATGGAGTCAATATGAGACAAAAGTGGAGTGTTTGTAGGGGAAGGGGCCTGCTGTTAGCTTGTAAACTGTTTTAGCAGATTTCAGGCTTAATAGCCATGAGTTGATTGAATATGGGAGAAAGACTCCTTATGGGCTATTCCATATAAGTGATGTTGTATGAACCAAACTCATGGATTTGTATGGAAAAAACAAATATGCATCTTTACAAAGTGGATGTTTGAGAGATCCCCTGAACTGTACACTGGAAGGATAGGAATGGGAGTTACTGGTGCTGTTTACCTGCTGTCCTACAAAACAGTGTAACCTGAAGTGGCACATCTGGCAGAGCTCTAAAATCTATCTAGCTCTTTGCTCTTCTGAGTTGTCTGTTTTCCATTTCTGGCAAGAGTAATTATGAGACATTGGCAGGCAGTGTGATTGTAAACATGTAGAGACATATAGTTTCTGAGCATATATAGAGATGTAGTTTGAGGCAACAGAGGAGGTTATCAAATTAGACAAGCATGAAATTATCAAATTATGGGCAAGCAGTAAAGAAGATGGAGGGAGATGGATGCCTATGGAATGGGAGATCTTTTATTTCACAGTTTCATTTTTCTGTTAGAGCCAAATCAGGTTTCCTTGACAGGAGCAATATTGCTTTTTTTTTTTGGTTTGTTCTTTGGGGTTTTTTTTTGTATTGTTGGCAGAGGGAACTAAGAGGGCTTGGAAGAATTTAATCAGAAAATTGCGTTGGTGGAAGACAGACTAAGAAATACTGTCACAGGGAAAGTACTGTCACAGTGAAAGAGGGGGTCCTCAAGTTTTAGAAGATTTAAGTATTCTGGTTTTTTCCTCTCCTGTCGCAGCCTGTGTCCAGTCCTTCTAAGATCTTTCTCATTTCTCAGGACCAACACATCTCTTGCCCCACGCAGCCATCTGCCTCCTCTTGCTTCCCTCTTCTTCCAGCACTCATCGCTGTGCCCTGATAGTGACCTGCTGGGCTGTTGGAAGGGTCAGTCACTGAGTGAAGGACTGGATGTTCTCTGGCAAAGAGGAGGTATGGGAAGAAGTGGAAGCAGAAGTGACTTTCTGCTCCTGTTGATGCTA
Organism: Merops nubicus; assembly: GCF_000691845.1. Classification (NCBI taxonomy): domain Eukaryota; kingdom Metazoa; phylum Chordata; class Aves; order Coraciiformes; family Meropidae; genus Merops; species Merops nubicus. The sequence continues at coordinate 42,380 of NW_008602105.1, forward strand.
GTAATGGTACTACTGCTGGGAAGAGAGATGCCTCATTTCCCCCTCGGTCCTCTGGCAGCAGTGGGCAGTCACGTCAGGGGCCGGTGACCAGCTGGGCAAGTGCAAACAGACCACTGCTTTTCTGATACAGAAGACACAAACTGTTGGCTGCCCCAGGCTATGCCTACTTTGCCTGCTGCTGGAGCTAGCTTCTGGCTTCTCACTGGAATAATTTTCAGTACTGTCATTCTGATTTGAAGGAAAAATAATCAGTGAGGCTGGAGGAGAAAATACAAAACTCATTGCAGACAAAAAGAAGAATTGAGAACGGTAGTTCAGCTCAACTCCTCAAATCACTGGCAGTAACATATTTGCACTGACAAATCCCAGATAAATGTGAACGTAACTTCAGATTTTATGTAGGACGTGCAGCTAGAAAAGGGTAGCAAAGCTCTCATACTAAGCATAGAATCAGACAGTGATGAAAAGGGAATGATTACCACCAGCCTGCTGTGGAGACTGCTGGCAAGAGCTCCAAATCGTGTGCTTGTCACACACCTTTTCTGTAGTTGGTTTATCATTTTGAACTGGTAGCTACATTGGTGAGAAGCAGCAGCATAAAGAATTATTTGTGCCTGTTTCTTCATCTGTGAAACGCCAGTGTATGCAATGCAATGCTGCTACTCAGTCAGAAGTTTCAAAAGCTTTGACAGTGAAAAGGAGAAAAAGAGAATCTCAGACGAATGCTTGAAAATGGAGTGCAAGCCAATGTGACCTTAAAGTGGGGATTAATGGAAGCATGAGTCAAGTGGAGCCTTAATTCAGGATTTATCCACTATTTCAGAATGCTGAATATTTTCTCAATTATTTTTATGAATATGTATTTAAATATTCCTCTGCATCCCGGAACACTACCATAAAAGTAATAAAAAAACTTAGAAACAATGTTCTTTCTTAAAGGGGAAAGATCTAATTAGAGTCCCAGGGAGGAGACCACAGTTTTTATTCAGTAAGAAATCTTTTTCTGGTTTTAAAATGTTTTTAAACCCTGACTATTTTACCTGTTTTTCAATAACAATTTTGTGAGCTAATATTGAAGTACTTGATTATCTTCTTTAATAAGCTAAATAAAGCACTGATTGTATGTTACTGAGTAGTTAATGGTCATTCTAAAATGCAAAGGCTATGCAACAATATAGTTTGAGCTTAAGTCTTGGACAATTTTACAAACAGGTCATTTATACAGCTTTACATGAAAACCCTATAAAATTTTTATTACTGCCTGTGAAATGTTTCTCAACTCTTTCCATCTGTTTCCTGCTTTTTAGTCATACTGAAAATCCCCCCAACATAGCCTGTGACCTTTTCTGCCAGAGATCAGTAAGCAGAGCCTTCATAGGACCCCTTCAGTTGTATGAAGCTTTTGTAACTTCATTGCTGTGATCCCACAGGGGGTCATCTTGCAAAATCCAGTGCTAATTTCATTTTTCAAATGTTACTGATGTGGCTTAGTTTTCAGTCTTGTGGATTCTAGTGTCCACATGTTTTCTTATAATTTATTGTTATTCAGTCTGAACATTAAATAATGTGGTTTCTTTAAAGCGTTGTGCCTAAAGATAAAAATAAGGGAATATACTGTCTTTTATCACTACAAGTGACATTCTGTTGTCACGTATTCATGCAGTAGTGTCATGGCTTAGGCTCAGGGCTGACCCCCAGACCTGTAACAGATGCTCTCTGTTAACTCCTCATCCTCCCAAAGAGGAAGAGAAAGGGAATAAGGGAGAAGGACTTAGAGATTAGAAAAGTGAAACAGCTTTAATGAAAATAGTAGTAATAATATGGAATATGTACAAATATAAACAAAACCAGTACTGAACCCAACTCCCCCCTAATGGCAATACGTCACCAGCACCCCTGGCTGAAATGTCAAAGACTGGGCACAGGAGCTGCATTCTGGAACTCGGTTCAGGAACACACAGGTCAGGATCAAAGGCAAGATGGATGAAGTCCTCCTCAGATGCTGGCCATTGCAGAACAGAGCTTGACCCTCCTTATCAGAGAACCACAGAATGTTAGGGGTTGGAAGGGACCTCCAGAGATCATCGAGTCCAACCCCCCCTGCCAGAGCAGGACCATCTAGTCTAGGGCAGGTCACACAGGAACGCATCCAGA